>NW_010296195.1:0-1841 GCF_000700745.2 Antrostomus carolinensis | reverse complement strand
TGTACTGGTGCATGGGATTATTCCTTCCCACTTGCAGGACTCAGCAATTCCTCTTGTTGAAGTGCAGGACTTTGCACTTCCCCTCCAGCTAGATCCCTTTGTGCCCAGCAGTTCAGTTTTCAGTCCACCTCACTGTCCACTTACGTAGTCTGTACTTCATCAGTTTGTCATTGACGATATTGTGGGAGACAGTGTCAAAAGCCTTCCTAAACTCAAGATAGGCAACACTCTTTGCTCTTCCCTCAGCTACTAAGCCAGTGATCTCATCATAGAAGGCTATCAGGTTGGTCAGACATAATTTCACTTTCATAAATACATTATAACTACTCCCAATCACCTTCTTGTGCTCAGGTCAGGCTAGACAATGTCTGGTCCAAGCAGGATAAAACCTTCCATAGCTGATCTTTTGCCTTGCACCATCTTCCAAGTATACAACATCCACTGCCCTCCCCTCATCTATCCAGCCAGTTGTCCTGTCATAGAAGGCAATCAGGTTAGTTAAGCATGATTTCCCTTTGGTGAGTCCATGCTGACTACCCCTGATGACCTTCTCACCTTTCATATGCTTAGAGATGGCCTCCAGGATGAGCTGTTCCATTACCTTTCCAGAGATTGAGGTAAGGCTGACTGGCCTGTAGTTTCCTGGGTTCTCCTTCTTACCCTTCTTGAAGAGAGGGGTGACATTTGCCTTCTTCCAGCCTTCAGGAACCTCTCCTGATTGCCATGACCTCTCAAAGATGATCGATAGTGGTCTAACAATTACGTCAGCCAGCTCCCCCAGCACATTCCCATGACCTCTCAACGATCAAGAGTGACCTAGCAATGACATCAGCTAGCTCCCTCAGCACACGTGGGTGCATCCCATCAGGGCCCATGGACTTGTGGGTATTAAGGTTGCATAGTTGATCTCTAACCCAATACTCATTGACCAAGGGAAAGTCTTCCTTTTTCCAGACTCTCTTACTGGTCTCTTGGGATGGGGATTCCTGAGGGGTGGTCTTGGCAGTGAAGACTGAAGCAAAGAAGGCATTCAGTAAGTCTGCCTTCTCTGTGTCCTCTCTTACTAGGTACCTGCCCTATTCAGTAGAGGCCCCACATTTTCCCTGGCCTTCCTTTTGTTACTAATGTATTTGAAGAAGTCCTTCTTGTTGTCTCTGTCCCTCCTTGCCAGATTTAGTTCCAATTTAGTTCCAACTGAGGTCTTCCTCATCATATTTCTGCATGCTCTGGTGACACCTTTATATTCTTCCCAAGTGGTGTGTCCTTGCTTCCACTTCTTGTACACCTCCTGCTTATGTCTGAGTTTTGCCAGGACCTCCTTGTTCATCCACGCTGGTCCCCTCCCCACTTTGCTCCACTTCTTACACACAGGGATGGATTGCTCTTGAGCCTGGAGGAAGTGATGTTTGAATATTAACCCACTCTCTTGCACCCCTCTTCCTTCAAGGGTCTGATCCCACAGGATTCTTCCAAGAAGGACCCTGAGGAAGCCAAAGTTAGCTTGAAGGTGCCTGAAGTTCAAGGTTGCAGTCTTCCTTACTGTCCTGTTTCCTCCTACCTGGATCCTGAACTCCACAATCTCATGGTCACTGCAGCCAAGGCTGCCCCCAGCCTTCACTACTTCACCACCCCCAACTACTCCTTCATTATTTGATAGGACAAGGTCCAGCAGCATTTGTTTCCTTGTTGGTTCTTCAGGTATTTGTGAGAAAAAGTTATCATCAATGCTTTCAAGGAACCTCCTTGATTGCATTTGACTTGCTCAGTTATTCCTCCAGCAAATGCCAGGGTAGCTGAAGTCACCCACGAACACCAGGGCCTGTGACTGTGAGGCTACTTTC
>NW_010296194.1:379-1457 GCF_000700745.2 Antrostomus carolinensis | reverse complement strand
ATGAAATCACCCACACCCGTTAACATGTTCTTGGCTCTTCACTCGCAGCACGAGCAGTTCACATGCCCCTAATTGGCTGGTGGACTTTGTGTGCATCCCTTCCTGTTTGCTTGCCAGGGTACATCTTTTGGATACACTTCAAGGTTCCTTTCTCAGGCCTTGTTGATGCAGGTGCTTCTCATATCTCCAGACATGTATCCCTTCAGTTCTCACAGTTCTTTCAGGGTATGCCAATACCCGTTGTCACGCTCCCCACAATTCCCCTCTTTTCTTTTTAGAAAGAGAAATACCTAAAGCTTAACTTATAAGTATAACTTATCAGTACTTAACAAAAACACAAACCATAAATTTAAACCTTAACTTAAAACTTATCAAATTTAACAAAAATACAAGCCATAAACTTAAAGCTTAACTTATAAGTATAACTTATCAGTACTTAACAAAAACACAAACCATAAATTTAAACCTTAACTTAAAACTTATCAAATTTAACAAAAATACAAGCCATAAACTTAAAGCTTAACCTATAAGTATATGTTCTTAAACTGACAAAAAGTTATCATTACACACACTTGGTTATAATAGTTATAATACTTGATCAACTTCAGAATGTCCATTTGCTCTTAGAAACCCTACGATTCCCTCTTCTTGTGTTTTTACAACAAAAGTATCGTTCACCATCTTCTGCAGGGCCCTTTGCAGACATGATAGCAAACAAGGCACTAATAGGAAGATCACCAGAATTACAAGTAATACCTGCAATCCTGATCTGAGCATTGAAAAAACCCATCCTTGTATTCCTCAATTCTGAAACCACTTGCTTAACCAATCATCATTATCTACCTTTAACTGTTTGACATTTTCCTTTAACTTGTTAATGGCCATATGAATTGATTCTGAGTGGTCTGATAGATTCATACAGCACATGCCTTCAAATTCCTCACAACCATGTCCGTTGTGCTAACAATAAAAAATCAATTGCTGCTGTGTTTTGCAATGTTGCATGTCTAATGCTATCAATGTCTACTAACATTTATGTGAGAATTTCTGATGTGAGATTTGTTTATTTAACCATCCA
>NW_010296194.1:0-277 GCF_000700745.2 Antrostomus carolinensis | reverse complement strand
GGGGGGGGGCGGAACCCCCCCCCCCTCGCCTCACCCGGCCCCGGTGCGGCGGAGCGGGCCAGGCCTCTGCCTCCCTGCCCGCCTTCGTGGTGATGTTACCACGGCCAACAATGTCTGCATCGGTGTTAAAAGCATTTGCACCATAGTACGACAGTGAGATGGAGTTAAAAAATTAGTAGAAAAGATATTATCAACAAACGCCTGTGCATAGGGAGACTGCAGCGATAATCTCTGACTACACTGGACACGCAGTAGGTGTGGGCAAGACACCTCTCAA
>NW_010296193.1:22362-58791 GCF_000700745.2 Antrostomus carolinensis | reverse complement strand
CTGCTCTCTAGTAGATCATTTCCCAACCTATCTTTCGTGTACTGTGGAGCCCAGAACTGGACCTTGCAGTCCAGATGGCACCTCAACAGCGCTGAGTAGAGCAGAAGGAACAGCTCCTTCCACCTACTGGTAGTGCTTTTCTTAATCCAGCTCAGGTGGCTGTTGGCCACCTTTTCCACAAGACATTGCTGGATCACATTCAGCTTGCTGTCCACCATGACCTCAAGGTCCTTCTCTGCAGAGCTGCTTTCTAGCTGGTTGGTCCTCCATGTGTACTCGTGCCTGAGGTTAGGAGAAACCTATGGTTATGTAGTGGGACATCTAGCTGAGCTTCCGTCTCCAGCCACTGTAATGTTCATCTGTTAGAAACAATCAGAACAGTTAACCAGATTAAAAAAAAAAAACAAAAAAAAAACAAAAAACAGAAGCAACCCACCCTCTTTCTGATTATTTCTCTTCTTCAAGTCTTAATTTCTTCTTCAGATGTCCAAAATTGCTGTTATTCTCCAAAATCCCATAGGCCCTTACAACAGCCCTGTGATAGCCATTGACTGTTCTTCCAAGCCCTGTTGCCTTACAGTATTCTTTTAGTTTCTAACTTTTCCTATATGAAGGCAACTGGTTTGTAATGTCTACCTTTTTATCTCTTTTCCCTCAATGTCTGTGCTAGGAGAACAGAAGATACAGTGATGAGCCCCCTTTTTTTTTTTTTTTTTTTTTTTTTCCCAAAATTAAGTAACTCTACAGTAACTAGATCTGCTTTTTACCTCCTTGTAAATCATGGACTCTGTCATGATGCTTAAGAGGTGAAAAGCTTCAACTAAGACAACATTAAAGCTGCAGCATTGTTACAGAATATGGATTGTGTTTGTGTGAAGCTATTCCCAAGAACTTTAACTTACTGCTTGTGAGACATGGGTGAGATTTTACCAGTTTTTCACAGGAGGACAGCAGGATCAGAAAATGTTCCTAAGTTAAAACTTGTTTTGGCTACTGCCTTTGATAATGGCTCAGTATTTGCAGCACTGGATAAAGAATAAGCATGAAGGACACATTTGCCTGTGGACCCATGCAAAACTAATTTTTTTGTATTTTTAAAATGGATGAAGCTGTTTATCCAGACATAACCTCTGTATATGGTTGAGATTCTATGCTCAGCCTTATACTATGTATTTTGCTTGGCCATAAAGGCTTGTTTGACAGTTACTAGTCTACAGCTGGTTGTGAGTATTATTTATGAGGTTATTGAAACTTGCTGTAGGTAGACTATGCAGTCATCTTTCTTGTTGCTCCATCTTGCTGTTGGTTAAGAGTTTCTTTCCCTGTTCTCTTCTTTTTCCTCCATCCTTCAAGATTTCTGATCCACTAGCACTGAAATGTTTCAATTTTGCTTTTCTCCCTACCTGAAAAGAATTCTGTAATCGCTCGGGATATTACAAATAACAGCAGAGACTGCACATCAGAAGTAATTCAGTTTCAGAGGCTTCATGGTGTTCATAAACTGAAGAATTTCTATTTTACCAGTTAGGTTTTCAGGAGAGCATTATGATTAAATTGCAGAGTGGTGTACAGTCCAGGACTGCTTATAAGAGGATAATAATGTTTCTTGCTTCAGAGAAGATGCAAAGCATAATTAATTTGTCCTTGTACAGTGCTTTGAGATCCTAGGGTAGAAGGTTTGTGCATACTGCTGTTACTCATAATCGGAGACAGAATCCCTTTAGATTATAGAGCTGTCCAGAAATTAGAAGTGTGCATTAACACTCCTGGTGAACATATTAAGAGTAAGACATCATAATAAATGTATGTAAATACATAAAGGTGAAATTTTGAGGAGCTGATTACAGAATCAAAAGCAGACAAAAGGCTTTTCAGAGGTGTAACTGTGACTGCCTGAAATAGCGGTGATTTGTATAGCTTTCCCATGATCCTCTGTAGTCATGGTTTTTCAAAAGTAGCAGCTCACTTTTTATAGTTGCATAACCTTTTTTCTTGCCATCGCATTGACATTGATGTCAAGTAAAACAACATTTTGTAATGGATGAGCTCTGTAGAGGATAAAGCCTGTCCTTGCACATTACCCTCCCTGTGCATTGTATTTTTGAAATTGTGTTGTTTCAGTGTCAGCCTATTTCATTTCCCTTGAAGTGAGTTTCTTTCTCTCTCAGACAATATTTGATGACTTACTTCTAGAAATGATCTTATTTCTCTCTCCCTTGACCTGCTTGGGTTTGCCTTTTGGGGTCCTGGCCCTTCAGCCATGCCTGTACAGGAGGCCTCAGTGTGGATGGGGCGAGCCCTAGGGCCTGTCCACATAGACGTAGTCATTGTTGTAGAGCTTCACTAGTCTCTGACTTGTCTCATGCTTGCTTTGCTCTCCGTGTAGCATAACCTATGGACAAGAGGGTAAGTTTGGTTGTCTCATTGAGCTACACCCAGCCCTTGCAATTGATTGAACAGTGGATTGTGTTACTGACATAGGATTACGTTTAGCAGCAGCAAAGATGATATATTGATAATATAAACTGCTTATTCCCAGGAGACAGTAGGCATCAGAACAAAAAGCTCTACTGCCTAGGAAGCCCAGCTGTTTAAGAAAAACCTTGTGCATGTCTCAGTGCTTGCCACTATCTCCATGCATGTCCTGCTTTCAGCTGCCAGTCTGCTCACTGCTGCACCCCTTGTATTCTTGTTGCCACCACCTGACACCTTCCTTTACTGTCCTTTTCAAGATGGGCAAGAGGTGAGTGGAGAGTCTTTTAAGAAGCAGAGCCATTAGTCATAATTTCTTCCTGAGTGCCTTGCAAGAAACTTGAACTAGACAATAGCAAATGAAATGTGGAAATCTCTCTTAACCAAATGAAGTATTTTTACTGAATTATCAGATGCTTTTCAGGAGGCCTTTTGCCTTTTAATGCATGACAGCGTGACCTACCTACTGCTAATCTCTTTGCTTTTCAACTTGTTCAAAGCATTTAGTGTGGAGCCTCATATTGCCCTACATTTGTGTTTTCTGTGCCATAATTGTACTGATAATTCAGCTAAGATTAAAGCATTCTGGAGGTAAGTAGAGCAGAAACACTTCTCTGTTATAAGCTCATTTTGTTACTTACCTAGATTCCCACCCTGCCTTGCATAGGACCCATTGCTGAGCTCACTAATGCCACACAAGCTGTGGTCACTTGGCTTATGTCTCTCAGGCTGCTCCTGCTGCCTTCACCTGGGGTCTGATCCACCCACATTTGTGTCTGTGGTTTAACAATCCACCCTCCATCTGTCAGGGAACTTGTGGCTAGTGCTGCTGCCTCTGTGGTACAAGTTCTTCATCTCCTTCCTTCCCATGAGAACACTATCCAAGCAGCATCCCCGATCCCCTCCCTTTTTTAAAGTGCTAAATAATGCTACTTGAGAACTTCAGTTTGCCTGGATTTTTTTTTTTTTTTAAAGCAAGTGTGAGAAATGTATTAATATTTAATCCAAGCAATTTGGAAGAACTTGAAGCTACAATTAGATAGCTATGACCATCTGTTGTGATCAGCAGAACAAGAATTTATTTAATAACTTGGAAAGAGAAAAGGGACTGCCAATCACCTGTAGATTTATTCCTTAATAAAGCTTGCACAATCTCTGCAGAGGGAGATCCAGGTGGTGAAGGAGACACTCCAGACCGTGCTGGTGCAACTTCAGCCAGCCAGGGAGGCAGGAGAAGAAAAGGCTGGAGACTTCTGTGACAGCTGGTGTCCAGGAAAACAAGACTTGAAGGAATAATGAGCAGAAAGAGCTGGTAGGATGACATTAATTCATAAAGGGCTGCTTTTAGTAACTGAATACTGTTTTACCAAGCCTCAGGGATCTCTTCTCTCCCTGCATAACTAATAACTAAATCAATTATGGAGAAATAGAGCCTGGAGGTCTATCATCAGAAGTATTGTACACAGCCTCACATGTTTTGGCACAGATTGGGAAACAGCTTTCAGAGCAGAGCAGCCCCTGTAAATGTGTAGATTACAAATTGATACATTTCAAGTGAGTCTGCAGAGTTGCCTTTAATGTCAGTGAAATCTTCTCCTTGAAGACTTGTAAACAGTATGTCTTCCTTACTTGTAGAGTCTTCCCCCCCCCCTCCCCAGTTTAAAAATGTAGTGTTAAAGCTGGAACATCTAGTATTTCTTGAAAAATAGCTGTAAGAATAATAAGAATTTTTTTTCCTTTAGCTTTAACAGCTTTCTTACACTGAATGTATTTTCACATTCCTGCCACTAATTAAATCAATAGGATGAAATTCAAGCTAACCAAGTTATTTCAACTGAAATATGGACCTCATTTACTCAATGGTATTGAGTACAGTGGAGGTAACTAACAGCAGCCCCTATAGCAGTAGTTTAACTCTCTTCATTTAGGTATTAATATAAACTTGCTTTAGTATTACAGGGGTTGTAAAGTACAAAAAATTTACTATGCTGGTAATTTGTGTTCCTGATATTTAAAATATTGTATGAACAATAAGTCATTTAAGTCTCCTTGTAAATTTTATTATTACTATTATATTGCTTTGGTCTTCCTTATAAACTTCAGGAGGAATGCAGATTTTTTTTTTGCAATAGACATGTAAGTGTATATATATACACAGATAAACATGTATTTTTATAGGAAATAAAAGCATGTTCAACTGAAGCCAACTAATATAAACTACCTATATATAGATCATTGTTCAAAACAGTTAATGACTTTAGGAATTCATCATGTACTCTTATTTGGATAGCAATATATCTCTGATGTCACAAAAAAACTCTGCTTCTGCCATTTTTTGCAGAGGGAGAATTAAAAAAAAGTTTGTTTTTTTTTTTAGCCAAAAGATGAAGAAAGTGTATTGCACTTCAGTACTGTACTTTTGTGTACTATTTTTCTGACATTTTTAGAATGACTTTTTTCCTGCTACTTCAGTTACTCATTTTATAGCCACATCATGAAGGTTTTTGCAAATTTTGAAGGTCATTGGACTACTGGCCCACTAAGATTGTGTTCATTTTCTTTAGATGTTTTAATACTAGTTTAAACTTCTACCTCAACGTTAAGTACATAGTGAGGGAGGAAGGAAAAAAGTGCCAGGCAGCTGAAACATAGAACAGGATTATAATTGGATCCAGGAGTATACGGCTGTTAAATATGGGGAGCAGAGCTAAGGTGGTTTCTATAGTCATCAGAGTCTCAGGGTGGGATTACAACCCTGTGATTCAGGACATGGTTGACTTTTCTCATGGTATAATATATGGGGCAGCATCCCTGTTGCAGTAAGTACTCTTGGATGTTCACCTTGCACGGGCTCTGCTACTCAGTTCCTATCCCCAGTCTCAAAAGGATATCTGCTGCTGCTCTCTTTGACAAGTTTATTTCTCCAAGCTTTTCTGGACAGTCCCTGTTCAATACCTACCTCCCCATAGCAGATTCAGCATTTTCTGAAACTGCCCCAGATAGATGAGCAAGGATTTTTCTCCAGCTAGAAGCAGCTGGACAAGCGTGGGCAGCAGCCTGTGGCACTGACATTCAGCCCATGCACAGGACCAGCTCCCCCAGGAAATCCTGCCTGGGCACACATGGATCACTGTCAGCCAGAAGGCACTCACGGAAACTCATGTGAGTTCAAGTAAACAGAAAAGAAAGCACACTGACATGATAGAGATCTCTTACAGCTGTTTCCAGAAGCTGCTGGTGGGCTGACACCACAGAGGGCCCAGGTACCGAGTTTCCAGCAATGAGCATTTATGTAGGATGATGAGGACACCCCAGTGGTGATGGCCAGTACACTGAGGCTGCAGGACCTCCCTCTCCCACAGACTGAGGGGTGTCTGGAGTTTTTTCCTTTGAATACACAGTGCCTGTTATATAAATAATTGGTGGGCACTCTGTGTGCCTTAGAGCCAGGACCAGCTACAACTGAAGCAGCAGCAAGGGCTCAACAACAGGGGCAGTAACCAGGCAGCACAGGGAGAGGAGAACAGCACCCTCATTCTTGCTAGTGAGGTTTCTTGAAGACATTCCCATTCAATTAAAAAAAAAAAAAAACCCAAACAAAAAAACAACCTGTGTGGCTTTTGTGTTTCACAGCTTCAGAGCACTGCTGCATTTTAATAAAAACTCAACTGATGCAACCACTCTAATAAGACACTGAACTCCTGAGGAAAAGGGAAACTGAATCAGACATCATTCATGTCTTATTTGTATCTGTTAACATTTATTTTATACATAATGTGGACTACTACTACTTTAATTTATTATTCCATTAACTTCACTGTTTATTGTGGGAAGTTAGAGCCAGTAATCATTCCTTTTCTCAGATGTGCTGAATAATAAGCATACTTAAGAAAAAAATAAAAGGTATACTATGCAATGTATTGGCTGCCGCCTTTTATCTATGGATAGAAAGCTTTCAAATAAAAAAGAAGTATGTTTTTAACTAAGCCAGCGTCTGTTTGCATTCTGTACAGGGTACAAGATTTTAGAAGTTTCATCCTGGGGAGGGAGGAGAGGAAAGGAGAAACCACGTGTGTGGCTGTTGTGCTGTCAACAGCAGTGATTCCTCTGCTTGGGAAATACCATGATGCCTTCTGGAAATAGTCTAAAGATGCATTCAAGACTACAGTTGCATGGCAAAATGTAGCTATTTTCAGTGTGAAAGGGAGAGAAATATCATGCAGTGAGCTATAGAAACAGGTAAAACCTGCATTCGCATCCTGACTTAGCTCAGCCAGTCTTGCTGTGCCACTGAATCCTGCCTGCCTCACCCAAGGGAGGAAAGCTCTTCCCTCACCCATGAAGAAGGATCTAGGGAAGGGAAGGGACATGTGACACTACACCAGCAACAGCAGTATCCAAGGTCAAAGTCATGCTCTCACACACCCTCATTGCTGTGCTGAAATGATGAGAGGTGGGAGAGCAACTGTGGTGTCCGAAGGATGTTTCACACATGCTTTGTCACCTTCAGGTGGACTGGTCTCCCACCACCTGCACACATGAATCTCACCAGAAATAAGCCCTCTCCTGCCTGTGTTATCCCTATCAAAGACCCCAGCCCTGAAAGTTTTGAGAAGTACATAGAGAGGCATATAGGCTTTGTGTGCAGAAACCTCTGCCACAGCAATGGAGAGCTGCAAGATGAGGACGGAGCTCACCTCAAGTAGTCCATTGCATGTGCTTTGGAGGAGTAGTTGGTTGTGTTTAACACACACATCCCCCCAGTGTTTAAACATATTCTCAAGGGAACAAAGAAGAAAGCAAGGAGGGAACAGCAAAGGATGTTCACCTCCAGCCTAGTATTTCTTTTCACAATCACTTAGCTAATCTCTCCTCTCTAAAGTGACAGCACAGGCCTTTGCTTTTGCTGTGGTTACTTGTTAAATCAAGATAAGCACATCTTTTCTAGAGCACTGGTGAAGGCAGTTCCCTGATGGGTCCCAGCTAGGCAGTGCTCCAGGGTGAGATTAGAATAATCCTCATGTATCCTCTTACTTTGCTAGCCTGTATAAAAATGAGACTGGGACCAAGAGATTTTTTTTTTTTTTTAGTCTCAGAGATTAACATGCTACAAAGAAGCTCTAAAATATTAAGCACATGTGGATATTTTTCTGCACTGTTAAGGAGGCTAATACAAGTTTCTGGCGAGATAGATACTTAAAAAAAAAGGGCCTGTGAATATAGGAGATTCTTTCAGAACCTGAAAAGCAGCCAAGCCAGCAGCCGCAGTAAAGCATTTCTCTCAAATTTCTGATGAAGGTTTGAATATTAGGATTGGGAAAAGAACATCTGGGGTTGAGTGAGTAAGGCAACATCCAAGTTCTTCACATGCATGCCATTCAGTCATTCACCTTATTTTCTTGTCTAAAAAAATCAGTTTTAGGGAAAGGGAGGTCAGGGCATTGTCAGACACATGCAAAGTCAATACATCACTAGGCTATTTGTTCTTATAATTGCCTGCAAAGTTGAACAAATAGTTTATAATAATAAGCAGCCATACAGGAATACTAAGTGGAGAAAGAAAAAATTAAAATAATCAGAGTCACAGCTAGGAGACATGATAGATGTGAGATGCTGGAGGAATCGAAAATTAAGAAACCTTTCCATAGTGACAATGCAATTTACAAGCAGAAGAAACCAACTTCAAATTTACTACTTTTCTGACAATGAGACTATGAAACACCAAAGGAAGCCCCTCTGGGTCATGTTGCCAAGATTTTAACTGTATCCAAGAACAGTTGGAGATTAGGAAAAAACTAACTTCCTTACAAAAGAAGATCAGGAGAGCTCAGTACAAATAACTTGGCCAACTAAAGACCAAAAGGTGACCCGCTCAGGTCCTTTAGTATTCACATTTCCAGTGCCTACTGGCTGTTTTATCTAGCAGAATCCTCCACAACAACAACAACAACAAAAAGATATTCCTAGCAAAGAGAGTAATGGACCATCGGAGCAAGAAACTCTGTCTCAAAGTTAAAGCAAGCTTGGATTTATCTTCCCCCCCCCCAAAAAAAAAAAAAACAACTTAATTAAGTTCTTGCATTGCAGCTGTGCCACACTTGATTCAGAAAACACCACAATGCAGGTTTGTACAGCTTGCATGATACATATGGTGCTGAGGAATTGTCACAGTGCTTTACCTTAAACATATGCATTTTCCTTAGTGGCTTAAAAAAAAAAGGCACAGAAAGAAGAAATGCTTTGATAAACTGTTGTTTAGCTGCAGAGGTGGAATTGGAGGACAGAGCAGCTGGGTGTCTGCAAGTTGGAAAAGCCTATTTACCTGCTCTCTGATCTTGACCTTAGCTCAAAAGGGCAAGTGAAACCAAACGTTAAGGAAGGGCTTACTGTAAATCTTTCCTGGGATGCCAAGACTGAAGCTATTACAAAGGAGTTCAGAGCCTGACTAGGCAGAAGCCTGGGGTTTCAAGCCAAATTCCCCCCCCTCACAGGGGCAGGCAGGTTAAATGGGGCTGGGGCCACATTTCAGAGCTCAGCACCAGGCAGGACAGGATGATGCTGGCACTGGACTCTGAGGCCAGAGAGCTGAGGCAGCACTGGAGCACTCACACCGCGCTCCAGCCTAAGAGACAGCACAGCCCACTGTGGGCACCGCTGCACAACATCCTCTGCAAAAGAAGGAAACCCAAAGCAACCCAACCAGCACCGTAGCCATCAGGCACTGCTTGTCTTGGCTTACGGTGCTGGCATTTGATCAACCTATTGCTGCTTGTTTTCAGTAAATGAGAAGGGAAAGGTGAAAAGAGCACCCTGCCCCTCACAGCCATACGTGATTTGTCATTCCTCATTTTCTATAATGACCTGTAGCAAGTGAAGCTAGTCTCTCTCCATTAATCCTGATGGGGAAACATTTCTTCTTTGTCTTCCCATTAAGTGCCCCAAATTCTTTGACTGAATTCTTGCTACAGCTGTACCAAACCCCCAACTCTCCTTTAAACTTCTCCCTAGCATTGTGAACAGAAGGCAGCAACACACAGCAGCTCTTCCAGCATAACTCCCTGCTTATGATGTGGGAACAGTAAAGCATCACCAGCTTTATTTCCTTCTTTCTACGATGTGTGGTTTTTATTATCCTGAATTGGAAACATAATATTGATTGGTCTGCTTAAATGTCAATGCTTAATAATATTATTAAAATAAAGATCTTCTGCAGTGGGGGGAAAAAAAAAAAAAAAAAAGAATCAGCAACATTGCTTCCTGAAAGATAAATAAATCACCAGGCCTGGTTAATGTCTCCTTTTCTGCAGCCTTAGTTCTTGGGCTTCAGAAAGTTCTTCCCAGAAGATATATTGAGGCCAGGGGGATAATAATTCAGGGATTTTTTATTCACTTTCCCTATAAATGGGTAACAGAGCCTGCTTATCTTTTGCAAAAGATATTGGTAATCTTCAAGTTTTACCTCTAAAACTGTTAATGGCTACTGGATCATTTATTATGGAAGGTGGTATTTAGCTCTAGAAGTTGAATCAGTGGGAGAAAATAATCACATCTCCTGTGTATGGACAATCCTTTAGAGCAACCTACAAAAAGTTGGCTGATGTCTCACACTGAGGAGCTCCCAGAGGGCTCATCCTTCCCCCCAGTCAGTCCATTCCTGGGTAAAGGCTCAAGCAGACACATGTGCTCCACATTCATGCCTTTAACACCTTAAACATCTGGCCTATGTGTGTCCTAAACAGTGCACAGACTTGAAAGAAAGGAGCAACCTTCATACTGGAATTCAAGGATTTTTCCCCACTGTTGGTCATCTTTTCATTTCAGCTCTCCTCTTTGATCTCCCTGCACAGCATCCTGCCTCTTCCATGGGCTGGCACCTCAGCTCCGAGGCCTGGGTGGCTGCAGCACTTCTCACCCCTGCACAGGTACGTGCTCCCCTCCTCACATGCACACTTGGTCCAGGGGAAGAAACAGAGCACAGATGCTTCACATCAACTCCTTTGGGTCAAAGCCTGCTGAGAGCCCGATGCTCGGAGGAGGCAGGCATGCCCATCAGGGA
Organism: Antrostomus carolinensis; assembly: GCF_000700745.2. Taxonomy (NCBI): domain Eukaryota; kingdom Metazoa; phylum Chordata; class Aves; order Caprimulgiformes; family Caprimulgidae; genus Antrostomus; species Antrostomus carolinensis. Next base: position 48,263 of record NW_010296193.1, on the reverse strand, counting down.
TTAAGGATCCCCAGAGGTCAGCTCAGAGAAAGCTGTTTTCAGCTGAGTCTTGCACACATCTGCCTCTTTGGAGGCTGAGGCCAGCCATGCACAGAGCAGAGCCATTTGTCTCTAACTACACGCCCAAGGTGTCTACAAATCTCCCTGTCATTGCAAAAACACTGACAAAACACCACCGGACAGGCAAGAAAGGTTAGTTCCACTGGTTGAAGTGGGAGCAGAAGGTACGTTTTGGGCAAGTAGGGGCTCACCCTGGCAGTTCCCATGGAGAAGGAAGAGCTGTGTGACCCTGTTGAACTCAGGCTCTTAGGGGAACTTATCAGCTGCAGTAACACTTTCACCTTCTTTCTCATCTTAGCAAGGGCAAAGCAGACTCATCTGCCTGGAGATACAACAAAAACAAATTCAAGAGTGAAAGATAGTCTGGTTCACCATCTGGCCCTCCTGAAGCTCGGCTGTGTGATCACAGGCTTCCTGCTCCTCACTGCACCTGGCCCAGCTAGAGTTAGTACATCAGTCCTGCACGGTGACTGTGTAGCTCAGTTATTAGCTGTAAAGGACTTCGGAGAAACAGGAGAGGGCAACCTCTCATACTTGATAGACAACTCCAACCTATCTCAAATATTTAGTAGTGCTGCTCAGTGCTATCATCACTGAAGGGAGATGAAAGCGCACAGGTCGCTGTCCCTCAGGGCTTTTAAGCACATCAGTGATTTTGAAGATGTACACCCAAGTCCCTAGTAAATTTTACCAACATCCTTACTATAAAAACATCAAACGCTGTATGGCAAGGCTGGCCATGCTAAGCTTTCTAGTCAGTCTTGTTTCACTAATGCTAGGATGAAATCCATGTGATTCTTTATTCTTGGCAATCAGGTCTCCTGACCAGTCTGTGGGAACACCCTCTGCAAGGATGCACTGTGCACCTGACATAGGCTGTTCATCAGGCCCTTTTTTGGGGAGGGTCTGAATCTCTTCTGGCAAATCACCAGTTTGATTTTGAAAACATCACAGAGGTTTGAGGTAAAAGAAAAAGCACCATGATAATCTATAGTTAGGCAGGGATTTGTGTAACTCCTGGGTTGGTGAAGAGGAACAATACGCACAAGACATCCTCCATGAAGCACATGCTGTAGGAAAAGACAGACTCTGTGTGACTACACAAACTGTCAAATTCAGCACTTGTTATAGGTCAAGTCTTTCTTATGACTTGGTGACAAGATTTCAACCATATGTTCTTGTAAATCTCTCTCAGTGTGTCACTGAATGCAGCTTAATTCTCACCCAGAGCGAACAACTTGCCCCAGCAGGAGCCTCAAGTACAACGTCAAAAGCCAGTACTTCAACCCCCAGCTGTTGACCAAGGGATTGCAGCCCTAGCATCATCTCTACCTCATCTCACCAAGAGGTGAGACAACTTCCCCTATTCTGTTTTTGGGTAAAAGAAGGGCTTGGCACATTTTACTACAGTTCACATGGAAGAACAACATTGGCCTGGAGCAAATCTCAACCTGGGAGGGACCTGGGTTGAGTTTTAGCAGGTACCACTCACACAGGTGAGTCCAGCAGGCAGCTCTGCACTTCCCACAGCCTCAGCTGCTCCCCAGGAGCCTGACACTGATTTTTGTCTGCTCTTTCCACCTGCTAATGCCCTCTAGAGACCTGCCTCCTTCTTCAGAGTTTCTTCTTGCAGATATCCAGCATCTCTAGTAGGGGACATGGTATAAATTTGTCAACAGCTGTTGAAGGGAAAGCTTCACCTACACCTCAGTACATACATTCCAATCCTATCCTCTCCTGGACTAAACATGAAGTCTTGAACCAAAACCCACCTGCCCTCCCAGGCCTGGTAGGCAATCTGACAGCTTTCAAACATAAGTAATAGGAGGGGAGAAAAAAAAAAAAAAAAGCCCAGAAAGCAAATTGCACTGCTTTGTTGGAAGTCTCAGATCTACCAAGTGTTCCCTGCCACTTTTAATCACAAGACAAAGTAACCCTTTAGGAGGTTTTGCTGGAGGGAACATTACAGCATGCAGGATCATGTAGGGTTCTCCAAAGAAAGTCACAAAGTGATACCAAGAGAAACCGAGGCAAGAGGCATGCCACTGACATGGCTCCCAAATTCTGCTCTCAAAATGTTCGGGAAACCTGAGATTAGACAGATATTCACGCAGGATGCTTGTAACAGCAGCCAGTAAGTGCATTTAATTTCTGAATTGCATCTTTTCGAGCAGCACTGATCCAAACATGAGATTTAAGCACAAGGAACAATTTACTGCCCCTTTTGGAGTAATGGCCAAGCTGCTTAAGGAAAGCTCGACCTAAAGTGGCAACAAGATAAAGAGCTTTGATGTCCTCAAATGCGTCCCCACAGCATCTGAACTCTGCTAGGGCTCCTCATGTGTCTCTCCCCTTTGAGACTGGTATAAGACTGTCCTGTCAGTTCATCTGTTTCTTGCTCATAAAATAACAGGAATGATGACATTTATCACTGAACCTTTGCACCAGAAGGTAGACATTGCTGAGTCTAAAGTACAAGCCTGGCTCCTGCAGCTCAGAGACAGATGTGAAGCTTTCAGAGGGTGATAGGAACTAGCTCTTCTTGCAATAAACAGAAAACAGACTCAGATCATACACTACTGAATATCTACAAATTACCACAAGTCTGACACTTTTTTCATTCAGTGAGGCAGGAGATGTGAGGCAGGTCCCTTCAAAGAGCACAATTTAGCATAGTTTATTTAATGGGTCCCTCTACATAAGGGCTTGTAAGACCTCAGAGGCCATCGTGTATTTCAAGGTGGCAGCACAGTCATCACTGGATTCAAAAAGGAAAATATTACCTTAGATTTATTTCTTTATTTCACCTCTCATCCAAAAAATGTGAGCATTTTCCCCCCAACTGAAAGAAAGTCCCTTTTGTAAAGGGTGTGGAAGTAACTCTAACATAACCATGCTGCACAACTGTTTCAAGAAGGAAAAGGAAAGATGCAGTCCTCATTTTTAGCCACAATAAGGGAGTAAAATGTAAATCAGCAATGCTGAAGATCATTTTGGAAGAACAAGGTTTGTTTGGGTTTTTTTTTCCCTCCAAAAAGAGTATCTGTCTTTAGCCTAATTAAACAGACAGCCACAAAGAGGTACAGATCCATCTTCTCAGCAGCCCTATCGTGACAGAGGTGGTTACATATTTATATGTAATGCCTGTCCACACTGGTTCACAGCATGAGTCACTAGCACCAGTATGTCAACAGCAAGACATTGCATTTCATGGATTAATAATTTAAAAAAAAAAAAAAAAAAAAAAAGACAACCTTCTTGGTGAAAAGAAGTGAGGTAAGGAGTTCAACCATCATCTCACACACCTAGAGTTAACAGCAATATTATTCATGCCAGACTATTTAGTGTGCAACAAATTTTGTGTTTTATGTCAAACCAAGGACAGTAACTTCTTTTTCTCTCACAGGATTTGCAATCTTGCAAATTAGTATAAAATAGCCAAACAGCCTCCTTCAAAAAACCTGTGCCCCAAGTATGGAGCTAATCCAAAGAAACAAGGGTCCCCCACCATTTGTCTGGTCTGCATAGGCACAGGGAGCTCCCACTGAAAGGGTTTCCTCCATCTACTGCTCCTTTCCATTCTGTGCCCCGTATCAGAGGCACCTTTCTCACTCCCTGCACATCCTCTAGCCCAGTTGATAAAATGAGTAACACACACCTGCCAAGCAGCAGCCCACTCCAAGGCAGCAAAGAAATCCTCCATCCTGCTCAGGGGCAGGAGTAAGGAGTTCACCGTTCCCACTGCTGGCTCTCAGCAGCTTCGCACCGAGAAGGGAAGGGAGGGGAAGGGACCAGCCAAGATGAAGAGAAGCAAATGCGGAGATCAGCAAACATCAGCTCACAGACAGATGTACCATGTTTCATGCAGCAATGAGGGCTGGGGTGATCTGCATGAGGGCAATATAATCAGAACTGGCTGACAGACCCTGCAATTCCCTCTTTGGAGGACACACTATCCCAAATTTATCTGCAGGGTCATTTCCCCCTTCCCTACCTCTCAGTCCTTTGGTACTACTCAATCCTATCTGTGCATACAAGACCCTGCTTTCATCATGACATAGGCTAATTAAGCAATTCTGACACAGTAATTAGCTGGTAAAAGTAGGTCTACATTTTCTTATTTAACAGATAAATCCTGCAGTTCTTGCTCCAGGGAAGCTGCACCCAGCAGCCAGGCACACATTGGATGGCCATGCCTCCTGCTGCACTGTGCCTTGCCCTGTTTGCCCTGCTCCATGATGCTGAAGAGCTGCCGTGTGCAAGGTGACAGGGTGCTCTGTGTCAGGAGAGGCAAAGGGACATAGCAGGACCAAAGGGAAGGCCATACATGTCTCAGAAATCACTCCACCAGTGCATCCCAGACATCCTATTGAGCCAGGTCACACTTTAACAAATCGGACATTTTGTTTGAGAGCTCTGGCACATCCATATCTGTGTCAGATGATGCTTTACCAGCTTTAAAGTAGCTGTGTGAGAGTCACAGAGCCTGTGTGCCTGTTTTGACTCAGTAGCCCTGTCATGGGCAGTGCTACCAAATAGTCTGCAGATGAGAAGCAACAGCTCCATCGAGCCCTGCTGAACCAGGGAACAGGATGCACATCTCCAGGAGTGCTGGCAAAGCAGCATCTCACACGCCATTTTGAACCACAGGTATCAGTTTCCCCTGCAAATGCTACCGAGTTTTAAATATCAAATGCCCTGCACAAACATGATATTTCTCCTCACTTCCCCCACCACTCCCCACCCTCAGGACCATATTGCCCTCTGCTCTATTTCCAGCTTGCAGACTTCTTAATAAAGTTTCAGTGCTTCTCTTAACTCTCTGGTCAGCAGTGGACAGATAATATTGAGGAACAGACACTGTCTTCCACCCAGTCACTGTGTGACTAAAGCAGGGAAAGTTTTATTTTGGAAAGGTACCTATAAACTTTGCCAGGATAGAGAGTATTGAGTATCTTGGAGCAAGACAGGACCTAAAAACCAGTATCTACTCTAACACCCATCAGTCCACCTACTCTAAATTAGGAAGTGTGTCTGTTAGGAAGCCGTTAAGCACTAGATAAGTCCAGCCATGGTTCTGCTAAGCCAAGCAGGGCAGGATTGTCTGCTTGCACTCCTGTGCTGGGTGTCTGACCTGTGAGCTAGTGTGGGTACATCTGTCTCGTATTGCATCCCAGTGCCACTGAAGTCAATGGCAACTTACAACAAGGCTCCTGCCTTTTGGCCTGACAAAGGACCATTGGGGAGCCTGGGAGAGTACTGAGAGCCCATCCACATTTGCAGGGGAACACATGAAACCTGCAGAGAGAAACCTCATTATTAGCCACAATGAAAATGCTTCCATCTCATAGCAGATGGCAGCATCACATGGTGAAGCATTTTTTTTAAAGTGCTTTCTGTGCCAGGAAGCAGTCACATCAGGTTAGCAGTTCACAAGCACACTGGAGTTCAGAAATTCATTTATGGCTGTCCCAACACTTCCCAAATGGTACTTGCAAGACCTGCTGCCCCTCCCTTACTCTGTCACTATTTCCCTGCCCCTAGTAGCTGGAAGATGCAATTTATGTTTTCTCCCCCAACATGGATTCCTATAAGCACATAACTTTTCAGAAAGACTCTGCAGGATGAGTTGCTCCATAGGACAACTCATCTGCCTTGCCTGTTTTTGTGTATCTTTAAAGAAAACACATTGAATAGATACAGAGTCCAACAAGTTATGGTTGCAGAACCCACAGGAATGTGACCTCCACAGGCTGGCTTCAGTCCACATTGGTAATGCAAAATCTGTTACACAAAACATAGTCCAGACATATATTGAGCTGGTGTTATCAGGTGATGTTATCTCACTGCTGTTCCCCAGTTAAGCGTGAAGTGTTCAATACTACAGGTGTTAGATGTTCACACCACAAGCCCCGCCATCATCCTCAGTTTCAGGAGGTATGCAGGATGCTCATCAGCTTAGTGGAAAGGTCAGTTAATTTAACCCATGCCTTCATCCCTCAAGGTTGACAATTTTTAAATTTATCCTTCAGTCTAATGTGTAAGGTGTTCCAACTTGGCCACAACCTCCTTTCAGTACAGGTTGCAGGTGAATATTCAAGTAGTCACATTCCTCCATAGCCTCTGCAGTTTTTAAAGGCTTGGATGAGCATTATGAAACAATGTTACTTCTGTCCCAGCAGAGGCATAAGCAAATTATGTCAGATAAACCATTTTTTAAAAGGGTACTCTCAGGGCTGTTTGAGCAATTGCCAAAGCTAAGAGGGAAAGCTAGGGTTCAGACAGTGAAATGCCCGTGAGCAGCCTGAGCTGAGCCATCCCCTGTGGGGACTGGGACCCTGAAATTGCAGCATTAAGCCAGCGAATGAGAAACATTACAACTCAAATAAGTGAAGCTGGAGTGAGTCTGTGCTCAAAGGTGAGCAATGCAAACCGTGATCTGTGGTTTTTACGATTGCTTGCATTTGCATAATTAACACCACAGTAAGAAAATAAGAACATGTAAGTAAGCTCCTAAATTATATTTAAATAAACCCCTGATTGTGCTGTCCCTTAAGGTAAGTTTAAAGGGTGGTGAGGTTTTCCTGCCTCCCAAATGTATAACTGAGGCTGTGCTCCCAAAGAGACAGAGAAAAATTGTCACTATCAACCAGAACCCGAACTGTTGGAGGGCAGTAGCACCTTACTAGAAAGGTCCTACGGGGGTTAAGAAAAAAGCCAGAAGACACGTACTGTCACATCAGAAAGCAGCGTCTGATAATTCTGTGTTTCTCTAGCCCAACATGGCCAAATCCCATGCGTTAGAAATTCATGGATTAGTGTAATCCATACAAATGTAATTACAGATCTTTATGGCTCTTAGCAAGCTCTGCATACTGGCTGTGTGCAGAACTACAAGTACTTCTCTAATCTCATTTTATGATTTTTTTTTTTTTTCTTCCCCAAAAGCACATCACCAAGTCATCCTTTATCCAGACTGAAGTTTGATGCTTTTGATCTCTTGGGATTGAAGACTATATGCTGCCCAGCACAGAAGCTTATTTTTCTTATCTCTTCCACCACATCCCCTTTAGTCTGCACAGCCATGAAAAAAACCATTCAGGGCAGACATGAGGCAGTGAGGTAACACCAGTCAGATTTTAACTACAGGCCTGTGCCAGGCTTGGCACAGACATCATGCTCCTATCAGGCCAAGTGCCATGTGTGGATATACCTGGCAAGACCTGGATGTTAGGACTGCTACCCTAAGAGAAGTGGTTGTAGCTGGCCCACGCCAGCAGGATGTACAGGGCAGGACTGTCTCTTTGCCCTGCCCTCCCATCTCAAACACCTCATGCAAGGGCTAGATCAAGGCAATGCAAACATGAGAGCACAGACACAGAACCAGCATCCCTCTCCTCTTCTACAGTCAGGGAGGAGAGAGGCTGCTTTTCCAGAAGGAACAGATCTCCCTGGAAGGCACCATCATAATCTGAAACACTTTCCAGTGGCCAGTCCAAGACTCAGACAAGCTGGTGCTACACCTGCTCCTGGCCCTTTAGCTAAGGTAGCTAAAACTTCCATGGGGTTTTCAGGTGCCAGGGCTAACCCAGGATTTTCCTTGTAGGACCTGTGACTTGCTCTTAGAACAAGCACCTGGGACTCCGCTATCCTTGTATTTTCTCCACCAAATCTATTTTGAGTCCCTCCAACTGAGCTCTGGCCTGATACTTGGGTATTCCCAGAGCTGGAAAGGAAGATGAGACTTCAGCATGCTCTGTCACACCATTGCAGGAGGGAGAGCACTGTTCAAATTGGCAGCTCTCCCTAGCTCTGGTGCTTAGTCGCTCTGGGAAGGCAAAGGAGAAAGGCAAGCTCCAAGGGCAATTCAGCATCTCTTTTACCCACTGGCTCTGTAGGAAGCCTACAGAGGCCACGCAGATAACAAGTTACCAAGCACCAGTTCGCCCCAGAGGCTGCTTCAGGAACAGGCAATTAAAAAACAGCAGGCAGGGGAAGTTTCCAGCCTGTCACCCGTATCACTCTCCCAGACGTGCATGTGGGGGTATAAACGCTGACAAAGGGTGCCCTTTCTGACAGCCCCAGGTCTCTGTGCTCCCAGAACATACAGGGAGCTATACCAGCTCCCTCTCGCACAGCCAACCCACTCCATCCCCACACTGCGGGGACACCTTCCAGGGGCACGGGCAAAGCCTGCTTTCTCTGACCTATTATGTTAATGGCCCCTGTGATGGAGACAGACAAGAACTATACCAGTTAATAGCAATTATAATGAGGGAGAGAAACAATCCTTTTTCCAGTTGAGGTCGATAACAAGGCTCCCGTGGGTACCTATGAGAAGCAGATTAGGACTGTTCCAGGAAATTAAGATGTACGCAGAAGAGTGTTGAAGGAACCCTGGAGAGGAGTTTTGAAATTCTTGTAGCCTGATGAGAAATGATTCACTTATTTTCCCAGGTGGATTTTAGGAGAAGAGGCAGAGTTGCACGTGTAGAAGAATTGCCATGAATTCACTGGAAATAGGTAAACCATAAATTTTATTTGCTAGGCTCTAAAGCTCTTCTCCATACTCCAATGGATACAATTGCAAATAGTGTTCCCACCTTCCCCACCAGCTAATAAACATCTCGCAGTGAGCTTCACCTGAAATAAAGGTAGGGAGCCAGTAACAACTGGCCTTACTTCCCACCAGCTTATCTGATGCAGAGTGTATCTTCAGCACAGACTCACAACTCTGATACAGGGACAGCAGAGCTGCCCTGGCACCTGAACCAGAGCTACAGATACCAGTAGCCCTAAAACCTCAGCTCAGAACAAGGCTCTCAAGGCATGCTGGACACAAACAAAACTTTTTCTGAACCACTGGCTTTTTCTGCAGGCAGAAAGGTCTTAGTTTCAACAAGCTGCAACATACTCTCCCAGCTGGGGACAGTTTATCCCTTTCCAGTCTCTACTGGCCTCTTCAGTCTGGAGCCAGGGCTTCCCTTTTCACTTGATGAGTCATATCTTCAGCAAGCCTCAATGGCTATTAAAGCAAGTTCAGTGCCAGCCTGACTTCTCCACTGCTTTCAGTTGGGTCAGCAGCAGAAGCAGCGTCTCTGGCTTAGGGCTTTGTCCTCTCCCAGCCCGGGTGCTCAGGGCCCGCTCTCCCTCCCTTCACACACAGATGGCCAGCTGCTGTGCCAGCTAGCACCAGTTCTGATTTTGCTTCCTGATGTGAACACATGCATTTGGGACAGAAATCAAACAGCCTGCCTTACTTCACTGAGCAGCTAGGTCCCAAACAGCTGATGCTGCATTATCAGCAAAGACTACATCCGAGTACTGGCTCATTAGTTACCAGACCTCCGAGCTATTCATTGTAAACCAAACAGAAAAAGCTTCTGGTCTCTGAAGAGCTGCTCCTTTTGCAGTTCAAGAGTTGTCTTCATTCACTGTCTTCCAACACCTGAAACATGTTTGCTTTCCCTTTTGAGGCAGGGCTTTGCTGTTTTGAAAAGCAGGTATTGGATGACAATTTTCCAGGTAGCAAGGTCAGGACAACCATATAGCTATATTTAAACCAAAATAGTGTAGGTTTTCCATGACAATGAGCTTAACACTTCTGCCCAACAGCCCATTGAAACAAGTAGCATTTATAGACCCAGGAGTGCCAGAGAGTGCACTGGTACTCTGGGCTACTACCACCTCCCAAATACTGCATAAACAAAAGAAACCCACAGACCAACAGTTACTTACTCAGACAGTGGTATTTCAAATGAAAAAACAGGACCTCCTTTGTCCTACAAGGAAGCTCCTTACCCTCCACACCTCAGGCTACCAAATATAACAGCATGACCAGAAGGCTGGAGTAAAGGCTCTGCTTATATTTTGTTCACGGAAGTGGGACTGCACAGACAAAACAGAAAAGAATAGGAAAGATACTTCTCTGTCACCCCTCCAAACAGCAGTAAAGACCTGTGATTAGATTTTCTCAGCTACATCTCATTAGCAGCTGAGATCCTACGGTACCCTTAAATGAACAATAGCTATGTTTCTCCTATATTGTCTCCTGTTTGGCTTCAGGGAGCCAAAGAGGCTGTGCAGATTTTCCAAGGAGAGGCATGCTTGGGCTTCCCACCAGCTTCTGTGGGAGCTGCAGGTGCTATGACCTGTAAAGATGAGGATCCTTCAGGTCAGTTGCTTCCATACATGCTTTGAGCCAAGTTTGTTCAATTTAGCAACAGCCTGGAGGGGAACAAAATGACCATAGGGCAGAAAAAGTCTTGGCAGTCCCAGGAAGGGTCATCCACCAGAAAGGCTGGGAAAGAGCAGAGTTGAGTAGAGCTCAAGCTCCTATTTTTGACCACCCAGTGTCACACTGAAAACACCTCAATTTTTAAGAACTATTTCATAGAAGATAATGAATTAATGATGACAAAATCTTGCAAGTGCCTGCAACCTTTTAATCTGACTTCAGGTCCCTTCAGATTGAATTTCCAGGTATTGTTGCACTTGCACAGGGCACCTGGAAAAGAACTTCAATTATAGGCTTTTGTTCCGTCTCAAAAGTCATCTCCTATATTTTCTCTTTTATTGTAGTTATGGTGAAAAGGGATCCTCTGGAGCTTTTTTGAAACACTGACATCAAAGCCCATCTAAGATTAGCAAAGTACGTGCCTGCTACACAGCTTTAAGTACTCCAGCAAGCTTCTCCCTTATTTAGCTGCTAAATTCAGCTCTCAGACACTGAGCAGTCTCTCTTACTCCTATAGATATCAGGGGTAGATAGAGGGAGGAGAGCAGAAAGGACACAGGGGTTGCCTAATTCTTTACCACATAGAATAGTAGCAGGTTTCAAATGAGAGCTCCCATCCATCTCAACTGCACAGAGCAAATGCAGCTGGTGGGTGGGTGGGGGGGAACAGTGTATTTGTGGCATGCAGGTCAGAGGCAATATCGCCCTCTCCCCCTTCCTCCATTGGCTCGCTCACAGATAGAGCATCTGCAACAAATTGATTTCCCTTGGTGCGTTGCAGCCCCCTCGGCTGCACACAGACTGCGTGCTCAGCATCTGCTGCCCTGCCTCACAAGTTTGTGGCATGCTTTCAGCTGGTTGTCACAGCGCCTACAACCACGGGATTTCAAAGGCTTTTACAACTGGGTACAAGATGGATCTTCAAACCTGAAGTCAAGACAAGACCAATGTGTTAATTTTCATACATTGTCCAGATGAGAAATTGAACCTGGCTCTTGTTACAAGGAAAGCCAGGTAGAAAACTTCAAAGGGCTCACATCCCTTCGAAAGGCATAGCATTAAATCTTCCCAAGGAGGTTGGATGGTTAAGTACTTACTGTGGAACACTGTTTTATTGAACATACTTCTCTCTACCATTTCAGACCCAAGGTAGGATGTAGACAATTCCAATATACTACATGTTTTTGCTGCCATAGAGCAGCAGCTATGAGTAATGAAGGAGCAACGGTTTGAGATTGCACATCAGAAAACCACCAAAAGCACTTTTGTGTAAAGGTGGTGGGTTTGGTTTTGTTTTTCCTCTTTAAAAAACAAAACAAAAACTGAGTAGCTTAAAGCACGAGTTTCAGAGAGGGTGTCAACCTTTGAAGATCCTTTTGCATGCAAGGTGCAAAGCTCAGGTAAACCTGATGTAAAGAAGGAGGGGGAGCAAGATCTATAAACACAGAACTGCCAGAGATTGATGTCAGCTACAGCAAGTCAACCAGAGATGATTTTTCATCCCTTAAACTCCTACTTCTCAAAACTTCCTGATGCAGACAGGCCCTTCCTCTGTTAGCACCTCCTCTTTGGTTTCCTTTGTCACCAGCTCAGAGGAACACCCAAGGACACTCTGCAAACATACTCCAGCTAGGAATTAACTCATCCAGCACTATGTGCCAGAGGAATGAGATTTCCCTTTCCAAGAGAGGGGAGGGACACTGTTCTGTGCATTGCCGTGCCATTGTCACTGGGAAGTGGCTGCAGAGTCCTGAAGGCAGGAAAGCAGCTAGTAAAGGACAGAGGAAGAAAAGCAAAAACTAAAACTAGAGCACTGGCTTGCTGAAAGGCCACAGTGGCATGCAGCAGCCCTCTGGGGACCAGGGCTGTGAGCTCAAACTCATGGGTCCTGTCCCTCCAGTTGGGTGTGGTCCCAGAGCTTTGCACATGACCCTCAGGTTGGTGGGTTGGGCTGCGGGACATGGCCTTTCCTCTGCTCCTGTCCACAGGTTCAGTTTTCATTGCTGGGAACTGCTGCTCTCGAGCATTGCTATTTGCTAAATGTTGTAGTCACAGGACCTCAGTAGAGCTTATGCTTTTTTCATTTGCTTCAGCTTCAAATAGATGAAGAAGCCTGGACAGGAAAGCCCAAACATTAAGCAAAGGGTCTGGAATATCCATCATGGATTTTCCTCTAACAAACCCAAGAATCACACTGCTCCTTTAGCATGTGTTGAGTCAGCTCTCACAGTTAAAACCCTGTCTCATATGCAAACACTTCCCCTATACACTTGCCCTTCCTGACTGTTTCTCCAGCACTACATCACATAACTTGGGTCTTCCTCCTCACCGTGTATTTCACAGTGCAGTGTAGGTAGAAAACTTACTTTGCTAAATAAGGAGGAGGGAGGCTTCATCCTCCCTTGCCAGGATAAGCAGGCCAAGAGGTAACCTGTGCAAATGTTTGTGTTCTTACAACTGCAGAGAAGCACATGGTGAACACTTAAGAACAAACAAACAACAACCAAAAAGAGTCCAGAAGACAGACCACTAGTAGTATTGCTATTTACAAGGTACATGCAGGTGGCAATTTACACAGAATGAGAGGGAGAGAAAGCCAGCAGATAACATTTTGAATTTCCCTGGTAATGCAAATGTAAATTAGCCTAGCTTTAATGGCTTTCATCTGTCATCTGATGTTTCAGCTTAGATCAGCAAAGGCTCTGACTTCTCTTTTTAATGACGTTTACTGTGTTCTGAATGCAACTTTACTGTGCACTAGGAATAGCTATCTGGGGGAAAGCTAGCAAGGCTAAACTCCAAGTGAGGGGAAAAAAATAAATCCAGCAACAAAACCACATTTCCCTGGGGTAATGGCGTGAGCAACAGGACTTTCTATTAAGGAAGAGCCTCATGGCCAAGCACTGAGGCACAGGATTTGTTTGCAAGTTCATAGGATGACAGTGCTTGGTTAAACTAACCTGCACACATGAATATCTATAAAGAGTGTTTCCTATCTGGATGGAGCAATGTCCAGCCTGAGCTGAGGTAGGCTGTCTCCACAGCAGAGCAGGAGCATCAAGCAGCAAAACAGCATGTTGAGAAGCTAGAGAGAAGGCTGGGACGGAGACAACAACACACTCCAAGTGCCAAGTCATCCCTGCTCCTCCCTGTTGTTCATTGCCGTTCTGGAGAGCTTTTTGCTTTGCTGGTATTTGCTGTTCTCACCCAGAGGCAAGAGCCAAGTTCCTATCATCTTTGAGGAAGCTGATGCCTTTCTACTTCTCCATTGACAAGAGCACCCAGGTACAGGCTCCTATAAATCGCTTTGATGAACTTGGATGACAGAATTGGTGTTGATAGAATAAGAGCCATTGGCCAAAACAAATTTCAGCTCAGACTGAGGCTGAGCTGCCTTTCAAGCATGGTTAACCACAAGTGTAAGAGACAAAGCCTTCCTTTCCTATGCTGTGCACCTTCTGCCTCCCTTGGGTCCTGCAAGAGGGGGGGATGGACATTGATGAGAGGCCATCTTTGACTAGCTCTGGACTTGAGCAGAGCCCGAACATACTGGAAACAGATGTTTTTAAGGGGAAATATTTTTTTCCTAGAAGTTTCCCAACCACCCAGAGACACTGCTTACCTGAAATAGTGTCTGAACTAATGGAACATTACTATTGGAACTGGGCAGGAAATATTTTTCCCATCCTATGAAAAGTAACCTTCCTTTTGCATCTCTGATGAGGAAATCATGCTTTGTTAGCCTTTTTACTCAAGGAAAGGAAAGCAAAACAAAACAACAAAAAACCCCAGCAATGAAGAACCCACCTGTGCTTCCCACCACAGCTAGTGAACAAGCAATTGTGCACTTCCTTGGAGTACAGGAGAGTCGGGTTCAAATTCTTGATCTCCCCAAATCAGAGAGACTTTAGCCTTGCTCTTTCTATATCCCTGATAATTACAGGGGTCTCTAGGCTGTTGATACTTTATTGACAATGTTTTCAGGAGTTTTGGACAACCCGAAACAGCCAGTAGGATGGCAGCCCACCTGGAGCCTGACATGTACTATTGAGTTGGGGTGTAGAAGTTCATAGAACACCTCTTGTGAGTAACTCAGAGTCATGGAAACTGCCAAAACAAACAAACAAACAAAAAAGGTGCCTTCCATGGTGCTGACAAGACAACTCTAGGTTGCTTCTGAACCATGCCTTGGGTAACCAAGTGTGAGAGATCACCAGACTTATGCAAAGTACCTTGCATCTCACGAGGAAATAACTTATCATAGACAGGGAAGAAAGTGACCCAGCCTGTTATTCCCACTGCATTTCAGTCCAAATGCTTGCTTATGAAACTCGAGAGGGAGTTTCATACCTGTTATTCCCACTGCATTTCAGTCCAAATGTATTTACCTTGCTTATGAAACTCGAGAGGGAGTTTCATGCCACGCAAATTCAGAGATTCTTCCAGCTCACATCTGGCTTCTTAAGCTGAAATTAGTGAACTCTGCAGGCATGACGTAACCAGTCTGGCAGCTTTGGATAGGGAAATGGCTGTACTGATAGGCTGGAGCTTTTGAAACAGCAGAGGTAGACACCCAAGGTGTACAGCTACTGTTATAACCAAGGTGTTTTGGAAAGGCTTCTGAAACTGCTGACTTAGAAGAACAGTGCTGGAAGTTATTTCTCATATTGCTTTGTAGTTGTACAGAAAGTCTGATGAGGCAGAACTTTACTTCCCTATATGCTCCCCCCCCCTCCCCGCCTCCTTTACTCACACAAGTAGTTGACACTTTTGCCTTAGACCTTCACCTTATATCTTGAAGAACTGCACCGAGGACAAGAGCGCATACTCAGAGCAGGTTATGCTGCAGTAG
Source organism: Antrostomus carolinensis (assembly GCF_000700745.2). NCBI lineage: Eukaryota > Metazoa > Chordata > Aves > Caprimulgiformes > Caprimulgidae > Antrostomus > Antrostomus carolinensis. Next base: position 33,114 of record NW_010296193.1, on the reverse strand, counting down.
TAATAACTTAACACCCACAGGCAGAGAAAGAGATCCCTTAGTGTTATGGATAGTCAGATCCCAAGAACAGATTTAAGTTCTTGGTTTAAGAAAAAAAAAAATAAAAAAAAATAATCTATTATCAGTGTCTTTGACCAGCCTGTGAAGCATAAAGGCCTTTTACACAAAGTTGTCATACAGGCAATTATAAAAGGCAATAGATTTGATTCATTTAGATTGAATCCGATTAGCCCCAACATACCACAGCAAGAACTCAAACTACAGACGAACCATTCCATGACAAAATAAATTTGCACATACACACACACAGAAAGGTTTTTTTAATACAATTTATGTAGATCCAACTAAGACTGCATCAGAAATGAAACCAAATATTAGTCCATCCATATATTTGTTAATGAATGTATAAATTCAGTTGTAGCAGATATCTATTATCTCTACTTAAAAAAAAAAAAAAAAATCAACCTGACATTGTATGATTTTCAATAGGGAATATCTAGTCACAAGCCTTATTTTTGACTTGCAATGCTAATATGACTGTAGAGTAGTTAGAGGCAGTTCTGGTTAAAACTAGAATAATTCTTGATAAAAATCTGTAAAATTCTGATTTGCAATATGCTCAGCTGAGAAAAAACATTTTCAAATGGGCAAGCTGAGGGTTGTTTTTTCTGCCATCATGAAAGAGGTTAGAAAAACAGATTGTATTTTTATTATCTGTTCACAGGGCCATTTACTAGAGCTCATTAAGATGTGAGTGCCCATGATAACACAACTGAGCCTTGCCTTTCTTCCCCTCTGCCAGTTCATGTTATGTGGAAAGATTTCATGCCCATTTCAACCTGTGGAGAAAAAAAAAAAAATCCATGTGTTTAATAAAGAGAAAAAAAAATCATTGACCCACAGACTTACGGTTAAAGTTTCCAGAGGTTCCAAAACCTGATAAATTTGTTTAAGTCAAAGTCACAATCACTCAACCTCCCTGAAAAGCTATCATCTTAAACAGAGTACCTAGAAGATAGTCTGGTTTTAAAAACCCAGGTCACATACCCCTCTGGTCAGCCTTCCTGTTCATCATTTTCATGGCTGTAGCAGCTCCTTGAGACTCAGGCTTCATCAACAAATGCTCACCTATTGCCCATCCTTGTTGCTAGAAGCCAGGAAAGCCAACAAACCCCACCCCACCCCCCACCATGCCCATGGCACAAGTTTCCTTCACAAGCCAACCAGTAACTATAGTCTCTTGGGTGGTTTTTAAGATAGGTCTATCTTTTTTTCCCCTTACCCCCTCTCTCGGTAGGCTAATTATTTTGTTCAAGGCTGGTAGAGCATGGTCTCGTTAAAGGCTGTGGCAGATGGTGAAGATGCGTTATGGGAATGACAGCAAAGACAGCGGGACGCACACAAGATCAACATGAAGAAGCACTGAATAGCAGCGATACTGAATTGTGGCATCATTTATCTTTGTAGAAGGCAAGACGTAAGGTTATCTCAAGGGATTAATTGTTTGAAATCCCACTAGGTCCTTCCAACCATTGCCCTGCAGCTTCAGCTATTGAGCAATTCTGTTCCCTGTCCTTCAGCCTGGCTGGTTTGGTGCTGGGGAGGGGGAAGTGCTTTATTGTCCATGTAGCTCTTTCTATAGTGAAATGAGCAGTCTTACGTAGCACTAAGAGACAAGGAAGTAAGTACTCTTAAAACTAGGAAAAAATGTCAGGAAGCAAAATTGTCTATAGAAAGCTGCAGGGTAAAAATCAGGGGCAGAAGAAGAAGGAGGAGGAGTTACCCTGGCCTTCAAGCATTGCTAATTCCTCTGGACGATGCTTACCCCCACTTGCAGAAAGAACGAACAAAAGCCGTTTTCCTTTGAATGCCAATCAGCTCCTTTACTAGATACTCTTAAATCTAACTTTATCCCCTGATTGCTGCAATTCTGCCACATTAAAGCGATTCTCTGAAGTAACTCTGATTTATTCACAATACTGCTATTTAGCAGCCAGAGCATCAGAGCAATACGGTTATGTTTTGATTTCAATTCAATTACCAACAGAGTAGAAGCCACAGCACAAAGCAGAGATATGCACAGCACAGCTGTGGCAGCGGTCACACACCAGCAGCTCAATGCCTCTCCTTCCCTAGTTTAAGGTCTTTCTGGAAATACCCCTCTGACATATGGCCCTGGGCCAACACATTGGGGGTCACTCGATTTACACAGACAGACCCCCAGGTACAAGGGGGCAATTTTGCTTTCTGAGAAAGGGATTGAGAGCCCACCTTGCCAACAGGGACAAAGCTGGCTTCTGGAAGCAGCACCAGCTGGAAAGGCTGCAGGAGCTGGGGTTTGAAGAAAGGGAAATGCCACCTCCCAGGAGGACACAGGAGGCTCTTCACATGAAACAGATCTAAGAGCTAAGATTAAAAAAACAGTTCAAAAAGAACAGTTCTCTTTCCAGAGGAGAAAGAAGTTACCTCCAGACAAAGCAAGAACAGCTTTTCTCACAGACCCATTTCAGCATGGCTGGGACTAGTTCCTCCAAGCAAAGGGGACAGGTACCCAGACCTCAGCAGGGTCAAGAAAAGCCTAACCAGAAAAGATAACTCTTGGATTTAACTCTACCATAAACTTCAAACATCAGAGTACCAGTGCTTCAACATGCAGTTACCTCCTCTGAAAGTAACACTTTTCAAAGGACCCTGCCAATCAGACAGACAAAAAGATATCAGATATAATTAAAAAGGACACAGGCACTTTCTGCAGTCAACTCTTACCATATTCTGCTCTGATAACTGTAGCTAAGATGCTACAGAAGGCATTAATAGGTATAAATCAAATCAACACTCACCAGTAATTTTTAGCAGAGATCTATGAAGCTCTGTCCAAAAAACTGTTTATGTAGCTCTCAGCACCTATATCAGGCACAGCTTCACAGTACTTCACCATTAGCCACCCAAAGGCCATCAGGACCCACCTCACAGCTCAGCAGGACTGACTGCCTTGCTCTGGGCTATGTGGCCAAAGGGGTCCTCACAGAGGCACCTAGGGGCAGAAGAAGACTGATGAGCACTCACAGCTGATGAGCACTCACAACTGATGGAGGCTCCAATGCTTGCAAGTAATGAGATTAATTACAGCTTTGGCTTACCACACTGGCAAATTAAATTACCTCCTTCAGGTGGCCTGAATAAGCAGAAGCCCCCACTCCTATGCACAGGGAACACAGAGAGTTAAAAAAACAAACAAAACACCAATAAAACGTAAAACCCTTCAGAAAGAGGACAAGAACAGCAGTCCACGTTGTTAGCTCAGTTTACCACTCTACCAAAAGTCTTGGTGCTTGTTTTAATCCCATTTTTTTTTAATGCCTCTGAGTAACCAAGGAATCAATTCTGCATGTCCTAGATACTGCTTTTTATTCAGAGTTGAAGGAGCTCACTGTTTTGGGAAGGTCTATATTTTATCTGGAGAGATGAGCTGCTTTTAAATAGAGCCTGCTCCCATGACAAAGCTGTAGCACCAAGGACTTCACCAATGCTTCTTGGGGAAGTGGCTGCATTTCTTTCCAACCTCTCTGGAAGCTGTGTCAGCTCTGATGGCTGCCCCAGAGCTGCTTCTGCAGGGCTGGGAGGCTGCCATGGGCCCCACAGAGCAATCCCTTTGCTCCTCCTTTTCTCCCCTGTGCCCAGGAAAGGCCTTTTTACTGTAACACTGAAGACTGCAGCTCTAGCTAGGGTGATATCTCAAGTTTTGTCACCCTCAATTCAAAAGTAACACTGTTGAAATAAAAGCAGCAATGACTTGCCACCTCTTGGCAACAGAAATGAGGCCAAAGCCATTAATTAATCTCTGTTCTGGGGTCCCTGGGAGTTCTTGGGAGCTCAGCATCCCGCTCTTTGGGGCCATCCCCAGGCAGCTCCCTGCTGGTTTACAGCTTCTGATCTACAGGAGCAGCTGAAATCTCAAAGAGTAAAAACAATTGTTTTATTTTACATCTAGGTTTCCATGTGTCTCATGCTCCATGGAACAGAATGTAGTGATTTTTAATGGGTTAAAGGGTGTTTTCTCAGAGTAGAACTTCATAAACCACATGGTTGTTTAAAGTAAATTCAAATACAGAGCCACAGAAATTCCCCTTAGTAAATTTTTGGAGTTCTGAATTGCCATCTGGAGGAGCCACCCAGCTGCGGGGGAGGCTGAGGGATCAAATTCAAATTGGAGGCCTCACTTAGGAAGACTGAAGTGTGTAGGGGATTAAGGTGAGAGGAATCCCAACCAAGACACGGCAACAGCTGCTGAGAGTATTTGTGGAGCAGGCACCAAATGAAATATAACACGAGTTTTTTAAGAGGGTACACTTCTGGTTTTAGAAACTAAGCTTTCCAGCCCTGTTCCTGTTCTGGAATTCATTTAGCTGCTGGAGATATGGGATGTACTTTGGTTCATCACCTCAAAGGAAAATAGGTGCATAAATGGTTGAGGGGACCAGCCCAGGTGGTGGGAAGCAGCGGTGGCTTGGTGCTGGGCAGCTCTCCTCTGCCACCCTGCAGCTAACCTGTCTGTGGCCCACTCTACTGGGTCCCTCTTTTTTGCCTGACACTGTCAATCTTAGTGTAAACTTTGTAGATTTTTTTCTATTATATCCTTTTCCATCCAGCTCCCCTTATCACTATTGCTGGATAGCAGCCATAAATAAATTAACAGATTATGCTATTTATGAGCCCTGAAATTAGCTACCATTAGCAGTCATCCTACACATCCTATTACTGCATTTATATCTAAACAGTTAATATTCTGAATTTTTTTTTTCTGTTTTTCTTGTGTATGCAGGGCAGATAGGGCAATAGTAGATAATTGATCAAATAGTTTTCTCTAAACCATTTTTGTGCTCAGTGAAAATGGGCTGTGCACAGCCCCTCAACACTAGATCAATTGTTGACACTGCTGTATTCATATTTGGGATGTACCTAAGCTATCGTGGCTACATTTGCTTACTTGGAACACTGTATTGTTCACATGTGGGCTGTGCTAGAAAGAATTGTCATTTCCTAAACAGCATTTCTTTTAATGTGATAGTTTACTTCTACGCTTGATATCCACTGGGGTAAGGTAAAGGGGTTTTTAAAAATTATTATTATGCTTTAGAAATTAAGAAAAGGAAAAAATAAAGATGATTTAAAGTATCCTTGAAAGATTCTTAACTTAACGTTTCCTAGGCAGTTATTTTTGTTGAATTTTCTTATTTTAAGTGGCAAGACAAAAATAACAACAAACAACAAACAGAAAAAAAGATTAGGCATGTCACAATTGTGACAGTAGGTTAACAGAGGCCCTGAGCTGATAATTTAACTTGCACAGTTGAGCTGTGAGGTAAAAAAATTCTCAAAAATGGTAATTCCCTGAAATGTTCTCATTATTCATTTCTGGCATGAAAACAATGAATACATTGATGGGGTAGGAAGCAGTGGTTAGTCAGTAACTTCTCTTAGTAGACCACCAAGTGTTCACCAGGTATTTGGATAAACCAGCCACCTACCAGGCATAGTGTCATACAGCTGCTGCATGTAGTTCTGCTCAGATGGCTGCAGTGTTGTACTCATAATGTAACAATACATAACATAACACACAACATAACATCTTTATGCATTTCCTGCACTATCGCAGACTGAGCATGGCATGGTGGCAACCCTCATTTCCCAGTGCTTCTTACCAGGAGACACGGGTACAGGATGGCTGAAGCTCAGTCAGCTTCAAATGTGAATTGTAAAAGAACAGCTACAAAAGGAAACACTGTGTTGTAAACCATGACAAGTTTCACTCAGAAAGGAGCCCAGCTGGAGTTCAAATAAGACATGACTGCGGATTTCAAAAGACCTTTTTGCTGGAAAACAGCTTGATCTTGCCTGAAAACACATACCAGACTGCAAAAATTTCTAAAAGCAAAAGGATGAATCTGGCTGTGAGTGAAGTGATTAAACAACAGTTTTAAGGATCGGTAACAAATGTCTCAGCAGCATCTGAAGGCATTTGAGAGGCCTCATCCTCCTTGTTTTACAGAGTGCCAAGGAGAGAAAACCTGCCTTTAGAAGAGCAATGGAAAGCCACAATGTGTAAGAGCAAAACTGGGCTCATTCTGACAGTTTGGGACAAATCCTTAGTCTTGCTCGCTCTCAGCCATTGCCTTTGCTTCCAAGGGAAGGTCCTATTTTAAGGTCCCTGAAGCAATCGAACAGCTAGCAGCTTGCTGCGTGCCAGAGCCTGCTGGAGGCTGCGGTGCCACACACAGTGGCAAGATGGGCTGAAGACATGCCTGACCCCTCTCAAGCCATCAGGCCTGTCATATTCGGGCTCGTCTTGTTAATTTTTGAGCATTCTGTGAGTTCTGTGGAAGTTTTCTGGCCTTCAGCTGCTGGAGCAGGGAGCAGTGATAGGGGCAGGAAGGTAGACAATGGAACAGAGAGAAAATAATTTATTTCTTTCCCTCTAAAATAAAGAATTGTCTGACTTTGGCTAAATTAAAAAAAAAAACAAAAAACAACACACATGCACTTACCTATGGTTGTCACTGGCAACAAGTGACAAGACAAATTTATGAAAATACATGAATAAGACAAAATATATGAAAAATTATCTCAAAAGTAGTTTAGCTTTTGTAAGTAGCTAAATTAAGGGAGCTGAGCTAGAACTTGATTTTAAAGTGGATACTAGACGGGCATGATATAATATGGTCTATTTTTGGATACTTAACATCTTTTACAGTCTTTCTCAGCCATGAATTGCCCCAAAAATGTCTTGCCTTGCTTGGGCATGAACATTGTGAGGTTGGATTCTCCCAGTGCATCTCTCCAGATAAGGGCAGCATTTGGGGGCTGAGAGTCTGGCTGATCCTTTGAAAGAGCAGGGAGCACATCAACGAAATGCTGAACCACCTCCCTCTGAACATCACAACTCAGTAAGGCTCAATTGATTTAAGAGCTTGTAAGGGTCCAAGGCGAGTGGGTGTGATTTAGGACACACCTTATATTGTTCTGGGGGATAAGAATCAGAAAAACTGGTTCCCTAATCTCCATCCCAAAAAAAGCCAGTGAGGGAGCTGTGAGTCACTGTGGTGACAGGAAGGGTTGCTGACATTGGCTTCTCCAGAGAGAGGAGACCTGTCCTCTCAGCGAAGACTGGCATCACAGACTCAGCAGGAGAAAAAGGAGATTTGTCTGTCCCTTACAAGCCTCAGCTGCTGGGGCAGGCTGGGCATTGCTGAGTCTTCAGCACAGGTTGCAAAGTAGTCCAGCTGTTTGCTCGGGATTTGGTCACCATGGCACATTTTGAAGAAGAGAAAAAAGCACGTTTAGAGTAAGCCCTGCTTTGCAAACCTCATCCTCAAGTCTTCCTGGACAGATTTGTCCCTTTGGTTTTCAATGGAGTAGAGCTAATGGTGATGGCTCCGTGGTGGCAGGATGGAGGGCTGGGCTTGGGCTGCTCACTGTGCCTAAGATAGACCTAATTTGGGATTAAATATCTGTGAGGCTGCTTCTTCCCTGGAGCTTTGACAGAAGGGGGCTATCAAGGACTGGCCGTTGCTCTAAGTCCCTATTATAAACAGTGTTGAATGCTCTTATTTACTATTTTTAACAATGCCATATTTTTAAGTGCATTTAGAATGTAAGCTCCCCAGCCCAGGCTCTTCCCCATTGCCCTCTGGTTGGAGCTTGGCACCGTGGGTTTCCATCCAGAGCTGCAGCCACAGGCGCTGCAGCCACACAGACTGTTAACAGCTGTAAGATTTGCTGGTGTGACGAGAGTCTGCCTGTTGATACAATGCACGTTTGTACCTGGATGATGTTGAATCAAATCCTCGATACACTCAAAGAGTGACTGAGATGTCCCTGTTTATCATTGCTTAATTGTTTTGCATCTCTTAGTATAGCAACTGCAACAGGCACAAACAAGCAAACCATGACAAGGGAACCTTCCTACCAGCTCCAGGCAGCGTCTACGATCTTTCCACAGTATGCATTTGTTTTTGGGGAAAATGAAGCATCTAGGTCAGGGTACGCTTTTAATAGGCAGGACTAGTACAGAAAAGCCTTGTAATATGCTGCTAGTGACATGCTGGACAGAAATGACAGTAAGCTCATGGAAATATATGGAAATTCGATATCCCGCCTCTCCGTCCCCCTCCACTCCCAACCCTCTGCTATGTATGACTTTGAATCTGCTTTTGAGAATCCCCGCTGTGCAGGGGCTGTCCATCCATCTGGCAAGGCTACAAACACATTTCAGCGCGGTCTACAACGTGCCTGATGTAACCTTCGTTCTATAGCCTCTGCTCTCCTCCTTGCAATCTTTGTTTGACGTGGAGGAATGAAGCCTTGCAAAGCAAAACCAATGAACCATGAAGACTCGCAGGGCCCAAAATGCTGGACCCCAAAAGGGGAGAAGGGAGGGGGAAAAGCACAAAAGGAAGAAAGGGGGAAGGAGGTGGAAGAAAGAGCTAAAAAATACAAAGAAGATCTTACAAAGGAGTGGGGGAGAGAGGATAAGGAGAATGCCAGCAGAGATGGGCTGCACCCTCGCTACGGGGCTTTAACACTCAGTTATTGCTTGCTTTGCAGCTATGTTACATCTGTCAAAATCTCAGACTCTGCCTGCCGAGGTATTTACATTATGCTCACTCATGACAGCAGCAAGCCTGTCACCAGCTTCCTCTCTCCCCTCCGAGGCTGTTAAAGAGGGAGAAAGCCTTTGTTTATTTGTCAGTTGTGATTTTTTTTCTACCAACTTCCCCTAGCCAGGGCACGGAGCGGGGCCCCACTGTAGAAACTATTGCAGGTGTTGGTGGTTGTTATGGCAGTTGGGACGAGACGTTGATGTTCCTGTGTTAATCAAGAATTATATTTGATAATTTAGCTTAAAGCTAAAGTGTTAATCTTGTTGTTTGGTAATTTATTTTGGTTTCTTTATGGCACCGAGGCAAACTATTCTGTGCACATTAATCAGAAGGTCTACAGCCCATGACTTTAGGACATTTTATCAGAAATTATCTGAGAAAGAAACAGGAACAGTCAAATCTCTGTCTGGTATGACTCCGTTGAATAGCTGTTTATAAGTTGAGAGCCAGTGCCCTGAATAAAGAATATGTGAGTCAGAAGCATTTAAGATTGAAACAGACTCTTGGTTCTGTTACTCTAAGAAAGAAATTTAAATTTTCCTAATAATTTATGAAGGAAGCCTAGGTCTTTCTAGGTTGAGACCTTTGAATGAGAGCATAAACAGGGGAAGTTTTACTGAAGAATCTGCAAAGGGAAAATTTACCCTCAGGAAACACAGTCTTTCCCTGGCAATTTGTGGAGGGTCAGTGGGACACTGGGACACTGATGATGTCCTGATCTCCAGAAGGCCAGCTTCTGCTCCTGGATGCAAGGTGCAGGCACTGTTCAAATGCAAGTGCCAGTCTAGGTGGCCATACATCTGTAGCTGGGTAACCAAATGTGTTAGCAGCTAACACAGGAGCATCTTTCCGCTTTTCCATTTCAGTATTTTTCAAGAGCAAGTCGTGCTCTGACTCAGCCTCACTAAAAATATGCCCTTAAAAAATAAAATACTCTGCTGTGCTCCAGCTTTGAGACAGTGGAGTTTCCTGACATGAGACCTGACATGGGCCACTAGCAGCTTTCCACAGACTTTAAAAAAAAATAAATTATCCTCTTTGACCTTCACTGTTTGTATGTTGCACTGCTCATACTAGAAGTGGAGCACCTAAAAAGGCAGGGAGAAAGGCTGTCTGGCTAGTGTTTTGGGTTTTATTTAGAGCTTTGAAGGCAGTTTGAAAATAAAAGCCTGGACTGCAAAACTCCCAGCCAGGTCTGCAACCTTTGGAAAACAGAAAGTTCAGGTAGAGCCAGTGGAGCCATCTCCCTTGGTAACAGCTCAGGATCTGGCCCCAGGCTTCTGTGTTTCAAAGGGGGCTAATATGAAAAACATTCCTCATTGGTTTTGCAGGGCTTTTTCCCTTTCTTTCTAACTGGAATCAAAGCTGGGTTTCCCTTATTCTCTGCTGAAGCACACAGGTTACTGCAAAGTCAAAATCTGCTTACGTAACCATAGAGGAAGGTCATGTAGCTGCTTGCAGCCTTTCATACCTATTAAACTTAATCCAGTTTTCCAGGCAACAAATAAGAGATGGGATCACTCATGTGCTGTATTATTCCACTTAAAGGCCTTTTAACAATTTGCTATTGTTTGAAAAAAATTGCATGTCATCTGTGTTAGTCACACTTTTCCTCCCAGGAATGTAACCTTAATTACTGTTACTAGGTTTGTGTGGCTGATGTGTTTGGTCCCACCTATTTTGCTTGTGAACCTGTTATTTTCAGTCACTACCTTAAGAAAGAAGTACTTCATTATTACAACTGTGTTGCTGCTTCACTAAATACCATGATATTTATTTTCCTCTAGGCTGGAAGGATGAGCAGAGTGTTTCAACTCTTTGCTTGGCCTGGTAGCATCCCTGGTTTTCTCTGTTATTCACAAACTATAAATATAAATGGTTAAAAAAAAAAAAAATTGATGCTGGATACTTTCTGACTGACTGAAATGGAAACCATCAGTCTTGGAACAGGAGCTTGGGAAGGAACACGATGGCAAATGCTCAACTGCAGCAGCTATGTGTTCCAGTGAGGTGCACAGAAATAACCCCACTCACCTACAAATCTGTAATCCTCTCATATGCACCTCACCATGCTCCCCTTTGGCTCCTGGGA
>NW_010296193.1:0-22327 GCF_000700745.2 Antrostomus carolinensis | reverse complement strand
TGCAGGATGTACAGTGAGATTCTGTTTTTCTCTCCCTGTCTACACCATACCATGGTCACAATGACCATCTTCTTTACTTCACTGCTGGCCCTCATTTTGTTTACTTTCTGATTGTAATATTGTCACTTTAGTATGTGGCCTGAGAACACAGGGCAACTTTTCCCCCTGACCTGACTTATTTTATGATGGATTTGCAGCTTTTGTTGACTTTTCTTAAAATTAATATTTTGAAAGACATTCATACTGCTGCCACACTGGCTGGGTCTTCACTTTTCCTTTTTCTGCGGTTAATAGGAACCGTGTATACAGATGCCACAAAGACTACTTAGCTGGTCATCCTGTGCTGTACAGGTGCCAAATGGCTGAAGAAGATCACAAATTCTCTGACCCAACCACTTTTTTTTTTTTTTTCTGAAATTATTCTTATTTACAGTGTTCTAATTAGAATTTGTTAGCTTAGTTCTGTAGCAGAGATCTCCTGCCTTCCGTTCCTTTTCTTTCTCTCTTCTGTGAGACAGATACAACTTTCTGAAGAAATTTCATGCCTGATACCAAATGTAACAGGAGAAAAGGATCTGGAGAGAAACATTTGCTTTTCCATAAGACAATGTTTCAAATTGGTTTTTGCTTTGTCCTCAAAGATGTCTGCTTTGGCCTCCATTTTCCATCGGCACTCTTTGCAGCTTAAAGTCTGTTATAGTGTCATTAATAAAAATTTCTCTAGGAGATTAGATTATTTAACATTAAATTCAGCAACACTGGTACTTTTAACCTCATTCCATCCCAAAAGTGATAAATGCCTAATTGTGCTTGACACAGGCATTGTTTGTCTGAAGTTTCACTGTTTTCAAGAGTCCTGCTGAGTGAGGCTGAATATATTCTGCTTTTATTCTAGTCAGGTGCTGAAAATTTCACAAATGCCAGTCATTACAGGGAAAAGCAGCTCTGGAAGGCGTTATTAAGGTTACAAAATTATGAGCTCAAAAATTAGGTAGATAGGAATGCATCATGTCTGAAATCACCTTGCCCACTTCTCTCTTCTTATCAGAGAGCCTATTGCAGTGACTATACATGATGGATTGTGCTCTCTTGACAGGCAGATATTGAATATTTTCTCTTTCAAATGCAGCCTTCTACAGATGAAACCTACTTTTGTGCGCACTATACAAACCCTTATCAGAAAGCTGGCTGTTTCCTCATCTGGCTGTCTGCCAGCTGAGCCCTACAGTCTTTGAACCCATCTCAAATGTTGGTCCAATGATTCCCAAGCTGCTTTTCCCAGTACAGCCTTCTTACTGAGCCCTCTAACACCTTTCTTACCGTGGCTGAGACAGTGTGGTGTCCTCTGCTGTACTGATTTCAGCTCTGTGGCTCGTGGCCTCATGGTGCATCCCACATGCCACCCACCTCCCTGCAGGCTGATTCACACCTCAGGACCTGCTGTATTTGTGCGTGACCAGAGCAGCACTATGAAGGGTGGAAGCTGTCTGATCCTCGTTTCACAGCTGAGGCATAGAAAGGATGAGGTCAAAAGGTAGCATTGATTTCAGCACCTTGTTTGAAGTGATGAAGGTGTGATGATGTGGGCATATTTGGCACTTTAGGGCACAAAACACACCCACTAACATTGTCCATTGCCAACCTCCACAGCTAGGAGAGCTCCAACATCTCAAGTCAGGCAGCAAAAAATAGAAAAAGAAACACAGTATCGGTGATCACCAATGCCAAATTTGGTTTAAGTGGCACATCAAGCATGACACAGGTTCTTTTTAATGATTGCAAGGACAGAATTGGCTATTTCAGAGCAGTGAACAGCTGCTTCAACCTTGAGATAAGCTCTTAATTTCCTGTACTTCAATGCCTAATTCACCCTGCACCTGCTGATTTTTGCAGCAGATGAGTTTTCTTCCTCTTCCTCTTCCTCTTCCTCAGTCTTTCCCCCTCCATCAAATCCACTTTCTTTCTCATCCCACCCCAAGCTCAGCTCCTTAGGTTTCTCCTTGTGCTGGTGTCTTTGCTGAGGCTGCTCTCTTTCTCCCAGTCCCAGTCTCCCCTCTCCCCAGGTTCTGGCAGGCCTCACACCTTCCTGGTGCCCTCGCCTCATCTGCAGGGCCATTCCCTCCCTCCCCAGCTCTGCTCCAGTTCCCCTTGTCAGCCCCATCTTTGCTCAGTGCCAACTTTCCCTTCCTCCTCCCCATCCCAGCTTACCCACTCCATCTCCCAGCTCCTCTCCTCAGACTGGGTCCCACAGAGGGATGGGGGCAGCAGCCATCACATCAGCCACTTCCCACCGTAAAGGTGGCGTCCCTGGTGTCCGCAGGGACAGAGATGAGCCTGTCCGTGGCATGCTGAGGGGGGATGGCACCTTCACTAAGGTGGGAAGAGGGAGCTCCTCATTGCTGTTAGCACCTTAATAGTCAAACTAAACTAGCTAACTAACTAAAATGGTTACATGTACAGAAATACAAACTGTTTCCTGCCATAAACAAGATGTTTCCTGGGCTGCATCAAGAGAAGCGTGGCCAGCAGGTCGAGGGAGGTGATTCTCCCTCTCTACTCCACTCTCATGAGACCCCACCTGGAGTACTGTGTCCAGTTCTGGAGCCCCCAACACAAGAAAGGCATGGACCAGTTAGAAAAAGTCCAGAGGAGGCCACGAGGATGATCCGAGGGCTGGAGCACCTCTCCTATGAGGACAGGCTGAGAGAGTTGGGGCTGTTCAGCATGGAAAAGAGAAGACTCCAGGGAGATCTTATAGTGGCCTTCCAGTACCTGAAGGGGCTACAAGTAAGCTGGGGAGGGACTTTTTACAAGGGCAGGTAGTGAGAGAACAAGGGGAAATGGCTTTAAGCTGAAAGAGGGTAGATTTAGATTAGATATTAGGAAGGTGTCCCTGCTGATGGCAGGGGGGTTGGAACTAGATGATCTTTAAGGTCCCTTCCAACCCAGACCATTCTATGATTCTATGATAAACTGCGAGAACTCAAAGGCTACTTCAGTAATAGTAAAAGTTGTCCCTGGTAATGTGTTGCAAACTGAGAACCTATCAGAAGTGCAAGGGAAGGTGCAAGTATGCAAACTAAAACACATGTTCATTTTTAGGATGTGGCCATTTGTTACTTTTTTCCTTCTAGTTATTCTCCTAGTCAGAGATATTTTATCAATGATTAAACAAGCACAGAAAGCAGAAAAAAAAGTGTAAGGTGATAAAAACAGCAATATACAGGACTTAATTTTTCCAATTAATTGAAAAATCTGCTCAAAATTATGAGCTATAAATAAACACATCTATGTGAACAAAGACCACTTTTGTTCCTCAGCAAATTGTCATTTCCTATTCCTTTCATCTCCCTACAGTTTATACTGTGAGTTATGGCTGTGCTTTCCTTTAGCTACATTCAGTGTTTGTTTTTTCTTTTTCTGCCCTTGACTCAGAATCATTCCCTGATGCTTGAATGCTTTTCCCCCTGCTAGTCTCTCTGTAAATACATTTTCTTCCTATTAAAATAGAAAAAACAATGAAACAATGACTCACCCCATAGCAAAAAAACCCCAAACAACGTATAAGCAGAAGACTTTGCAAGAGTTGCCAGTTTTGAAAGAGTCTCCATAAACAGCCAACAGGAAGAAGTGAGAAAGGTAATGGAATTACCACAACCATATGGAAAAAAAAGGAGAAGGAACGTGATACAAAAGTGTGTCTGTTGAGGGAGCGGTCTGTGAGTGTTTTCACTGACTTTTCCAATTTCACCTTAACAATTTCAAGAAGTAGAAGTTAAGGAATATTAGCTCCACATGCTCTTAAAACTTATTTGTTCCTCACCAGGCAATAACTCCTCCTCTTAATAAAGCAAAAGACTTCAAAGTACAGAGCTCTCTGCAAGACTATTTTCCTGGTGAGTACCAGCCACTGATCACTTGCTGCACCAGGACTGCAGGACTCTGACCAAGGCATCCTGATGTATAGTTCTGAGCCAGTCAAGACTTTAGTGGGCTCTGATGCAAGCCATCACCAAGACACCTGCCTTCCTTCTGCTGTTCAGAATTTGTTGATGCTTCTACTGAAGGCTGGCTTGTGCTAAGAAAGATGGTGTGAACTGAGATATTGTAAAGGCAGGCACCTATTCTCTTCTGATGAAGGAATTATCCTCAAGAAAAAGTAATTAATGATGGGGAATTGTAAGGAGTTAAGCCACTATAACTGTTTACTATATGAACAGTGCCCTGAGTCATTATAAAGCCTGTTGAAACACTTTAAATATGCAAAGCACACACTGAGTAACTGGCACAGGGCTAGACCAGAACCTAATGGACCCTCTGAAAGAAGCTGTGCCTGGCCTAGAAGGCCAGAGCTGAAGATGAATACATCACTTCTTGGGTACCCCTCCAATGGTAACACCTTATCAGGAAAAGAGCAAAGCTCCTCAAGTCTTGATGCTCCTTTCCCAACACGGGACTGGGGCAACAACAGTGACAACAACAATACTGCCTTTGCAACTCTGAAGTCAGACCTCTTGTTCACAGGAGCACAGTGTGAGTACTAACTTGCCCTCCTCTCTTTGGTCCATAACACTGAAGGCAAGTGGGTCTTTAGATATTTGCAAAGGTTAGAGCTGCAGTGCTACAAACTTTAGTCTGTCACAGGTGCATTCAGGATAGTGAAAGCAAGTCAGTTAATGGTACAAAGTCAATAAGCACAAGTTAAAATGCATTGAACTCCTATGCTGATGACCTCATCTGGGAATAAAGTAATCTTCTAAAGAGGATTATGGTGCAGTGAAAATATAATACACGTCTGAATTAGTCTACTCACCTGAGGATTTAGCACACTCTACACCCTGTAATTTAGGTGCATTAACACCACACATTGAGTTGAATCACTTTGTAGTCATTGACTGTGTCACAGGTTTACATTGTCATGGTGTGCTCTGTGTGTGTACTCTGTTCCTTCCTCCACTGCTGTCTCTTTGGAAAAAGATATTCAGAGTCCATGCCAGAACCCTCTTTTGCCATGTGCATCTACACTGCCTGCCACTGACTCTATATAGCTCAATGACACTACAGAAGTAGAGCCAATACATGTGGTGCCCCTATTTCATATTAGTAATTTTGGGAGACAGGTCAGAAAGTGTCCCATATGGTATCCAGCACACATCTTGTATGGGGCACTTCCAAGGACTGGAGTTAAGGGTTTTTGGTGTGTGTGAGGTGGCACGAATGCTGCATAGTGACAAGTAGAGCACAGATGCTCATCTGAGCTAGCTCCAAAACCATGAGCCCTATCGTCATATCTTTCTGTCATTACTATTGCTATAGCTGATTAAGTTCTGCTGACAGGCAAAAGTAATTACCTTAGGTGCAGCCCTGTTATCTTCCAGCTATACACCCTTAGGGAATCAAACTAACATTTGTTAGTGCTAATAACCTGCAGCCCATGTCATAAGGTGGCCCAAGACCAGTCAATGGTAGCCTTGGATTCCTGGCACTGCACTCATGTGTGAAATAGAGGTAAACTGAAGGTCGCCCCAAGCATTACCCAGTGGTCAGCAGCAACGCTTTCCCTTCATCAGATTCTGGGCGCCATCTTTTGTAGCATTCCCAGTGACATAATTTCAACCTGCTGGACAAAACCAAGTCTCCTATGTGTTTTTTTGGCCTGGCAGTTCCCTTAGACATGATAAGATTTTTTTCCTGATGATCTATTGATCTAATGTAGTGCAGTTTCATTGATATTCCCATGTTAATCCCACTCTTGTCTGGCATCACAGAAACTTTTTCTTGCTCATGCACTTTAAATTAGCTTCAGCTCAATTAACCTCTTGACATGAGTTTTTTTTCCAATTTCTCTTCAGACCTGCTAGTTTTCCTTCAGACCATCAGCACTCGGATCCTTCCATGAACACTCCTCTGCATTACAACACTATGCTGTTTCAGCAGTGGCTGCTACGACACAAGGGCACAAGGCCACTTTACTGCACAGTTTTCTGAGGAAGGCAGCTGGGTGCCCTGGTGCATGAAAGCCCCTGGCCACTTGGTCCGGAAACTCTTCATTAGCTCAGTGAAAACAGAAATTAGAGAATGTGAGAGCACAAGAGCTAGGGGCTCTGAAATGAAGCTTGTGAACTTGCATTACTATTTAATGCCTATGCATATATAAGAAGAATTTGACCCAGAACTATCAGGGTTAGATGTGTACAAGATGCATTATACTGAAGCAGTTTACCCTATTTGTCTTCATTAGCTCCCTTCCTTCAAATTCCCCCTAATGCAACAAGGGGAACTCCACTCATTATGGTCAAGAAGGCTATTACTGCATGTGGAGAACACACAGATTTCTAATAGTGAGCTCCTATTTAATTGAATTCAGTGAATGACAACACCATGACATTGCTAAGATTAATGACTCAATAATTTTTGAGACAAGGCAAAACGTGAAGTAAATTGATTGCATTAATTTATTTTTTTTTCCTTGGAAACAGTACTGCATACCAGCTCAGCAGTGTCCTGGAGAGGATGCTTTGCTGTTACACAATGAAGCCAGCTACCCCTTCTCCGTTCAACTCTTGCACTCTGACATCACTTCAGAGTAACTTTTAATGTAATTTCCTAGTTGCAGGGATGCAGACTGACAATAATTGAGCTGAGATCTCGACAGACCAAATGATTAATGCAGAGGGCTTTTTGGAGTGGAAACTTCAGTTATTATTAGATTATTCAAGAGAAGGAGAGAAGGTGTCAGAGCATGGAATGGAGGACTGCAGTGACTGCACATCGCACTCTTGAAAAAGTATGAATAGATTTTAATTTCTGCCATCTTGTTAGTAAATCTTATTCACATCAAAATCACTTCTTGCCTAAATGCAATGTCAGATGTGACATCTTGTATAAAAATCTGTTTGCAGACAATGAGATAGCTGCTTCTTTCCTACATGTGGCATAAGTTGAGATGGCTTTTCACATGATGCCTGTGACAGTGTCTGTCCAAATCGTCTCTGTAAAATGTAGAGAGTAGTGTTTGGTATTGCTCAACATCATCTGTAGTATTGCATTTGTTTTTTACAAGATAGCCGCCAAAAAACAACGGTTATAAGTCTTACCAGAACACTGAGCATTATTACAGAGGCATAGTGTTTCGGTTTTCTGCAGAAGAAGTGACAAAGACAAGTATTCCAGACCTAGGATTTTGCTAATTAGGTTATAGATCAAAAATGTTAATCAAAGGATCCTGAGCAGGAGGGAAGACAGAAGCAAGGTAATTTTTTATATGATGCCATGTGGAGTCCAGAAACTAATTACTGGTGCTGAGAAGAAAGTCTAGTCAAGTAAGCTATGTGAAAACTAGGGTATTTGAGCTTTGGATGACATAGAAAAACCATCTTAGCTTTTGCCCTCTACCCTTCCCTCCCTTGTGTGAATAAGGAGTGACAGGGGAGACAGTAGCAGTGACAGCCATCTCTGGCAAAGAAACTCTATCTTATGTCAATAAAAGGAGATTCTGCTGCCTAAAATAAGATAAAAGAAAAATATAAAATGGCCAAAATCCACAAAGAATCTTTACCAATAAGTATAATCCTAACAGGGGGATTTTTATTACTTTATCTGTTTGTATCCTATTGCACTACTGCAAATACTTTTCCCTTAAATTTAATCTAATAGTTATACTTACCCAGAGTTAAGTGACACACAACAACATGCTCCTCAGCCAAAGTTTGATGACCTATAGAGCAAGGGTCTTGGTATGGGTACCCTGCTTCCCAACACAGTCCTTTCAGGAAGAAAAGGCAGCTGTGCTGGCCTCTCTAGGATCTCCTTTCTCAGGGCTCACCAGGGAAGAAGGACCTCTCAGAAAGCAGGCATAAAATAAAACCTCCAGGCATGTCTGAAGGGGAGCACTCCTGAACTCTGTGAGTTTCAGAGAAAGTGATAATAACACCATGTCTCTTGCAATTTTCCCATTCATTTTCTGGGCTTCTCTGCTTTTAATCCTAGAGCAGATCCAAATGCTGTATAATGGTGCAGAACGGACACTGTTGAACCACAGCCTGAGAAGATCAGGGCTGGCCAACACAACAGAACTCCAACTTCCTGTGGCAAAAATTGGAGAGAGACCATGGCATCGCTTCTGTGACAACTGCAGAAGAGCCAATACCTCTGAGAAAATGGGACCTTAGAGACTATCTGCATCCTTCTGGCTAGGGACAGTCTTCTTGCAAAAGGGCTCTAGATGTAGGCATTTAGATGGTACTTCAGGAGGGATAATGACATGGGAAAAAAGATCTGAATTCAGGCCTACTGTGATGTTAGAGGCCTTTGAAATTTAATACAAACCAGTTGTTCATTCAAATAATACTTGGAAGCACCTGCACCCTAGGATTTCATCCTTCTTTGCTGTCTGACTGAAGGGAATTTAATCACTGTAGACATTTATATGAATTGCAATTATGGTACTGCCCCAGTGTGCCTTGTTTTGTAATGGCCAATATTGAAGAAAAAAAAAAAGGCATTTTCAGACTGAAAACAGATCAATTTCTACCTCAATGGCTAAATGTGATCTCCTTGTTTCAGTGCTATATCATTTACCTTGCTGTCCAACTGCAAGCCACCTCACTCAGACCTAAGTGCACAAGAGATGACATGAGCAAGGAAAACTGCTTCTTTCAATAATGTTGCAGCAACACAGAGAGTTTATGACCCTGAAAAGATGAAGGTTTACAGTCACAGAGCACTGAATCATTACAAGTTTTGAAAGAAAAAGGCAAGAAGTTTTCCCTGAACAATAAATAAACTTACAAGGTTCAAATAACTTTTGGTATGAGCTGATGATGAGCACACTCAGTGCCTGAACCTCCACTGCAGAGGCAGAACATGTGCATTCAAGGATTTCTGCAGCATTATTCTCACATTCCTGGACAAAGTTTATTGCACACTTACAGTCACATTTCCATGAGTGCCTACTCTTACTTTTGGGGTACTGTCAGCTGTGCAGTTCCAATTTCAGGCACGATGGCCGGTCTCTGAGTAGTGCTGAAGGCTCAAAGGTCTGCATGAATTTTACATGAACTGAAATTAAAGATTGTCCCTGGAAATCAGAGCATGGGTGCCACAAGCCAGGCATTCAGAGACAACCAAAACCATTTTGAAAATTATGACGATTGGGGAGATTGTGTCATGTGCAGACTGACAAGACTTTATCAATGTTTGGCCAGGAATTCCAGCCATCTGAAGGGACTGTTAGCAAAGGAGTATGCTAATGATCTGCCTTCCTCTTAACCAGCAGGAAAAGAGCTTAACTATAGTCCCTGGTCAACAGAATTTGCTCCAGCGACGTTCTCCAGTGAGTTTAGGAGCGGCTTTAAGGCATGCTGAGGGAAGCACGGAACACAGGGAGGGAGCAGTCAGCACTGGCTAAAGGCTCCCCAGGCCTGTAGGGATCTATAAAACCAGTCTTATTGCTCCTCCTGCCACTGGGGAAATAGGTAGGATGAGCACAACTACAGCCCCTGTTGAAAGGGCTGCCCCAGCAATAGCCAACTACCTTGTACTTTATCTTCTCTTCCTGGCAGGAGCACCAGGAGCCAGCCTGGTTTCCCAGAGTGGTGGCACAGACAGAGGAGGCAGAAAAGAAACCAGCAAAGACCTAACCTAGTGGATTGTGAATCACTTGGAGATGCTGCTCCCTTTCACCTCCATCACAGCTGGCTCTTTGACTTTCCTAGTCCACCCTCCCCCTTCCCTCCCATCTGTTTGAGTTAAGGATTTTGTCAAGTGCTTGGTTGGCAAAGAACATCTCTAATGCATTCCTCATTAAAGTGGCACAAGTGGGCAGCACTTTAGGGAAGCCACACAAGATATATAGGGCTCTGGGTTTTATTGTGAGACAAAAGACAGGGATCTCATCAGGGTTACATTTGCCATCATTAATCAGCAGGAGAAAAAACCCTTCAGCAGTGCTGACAGTTCCAGTTTTGGCTTCCTACTAGATTTAGACCAGATGTGACTCGAGTAACAAGAGAGTTGTGGAAATAATAATAATAATTCCTTTTCATTTTGCTAGTGAGAAACCTGCAGATGCTCAGTTCCTAATGAAATAATAGTGATAGTGATAATAAAGTGTGTAGGTGGAGGAGACACCCAGATGGATTACCGGTTCCTGGTTATATGTTCCCACATGCCTTCACTGACTTCAGCTCAGTCAATGGCTAGTTTAGATGGAGTGTTTCCCTTTGCCCTTCACTCTGGGCCAGAGGTAGCTCAGATTTCTCCCCAGGTATAGAATATGGACTACTTGTGCCCTTCTAGGAAGGAGAGGGTGGATGACTTACATCACAAGAATTTTGAGGGCTTGCAAAGATAACTGAGTAACCCTTCTCTTTTCAGTGCTGATAACTTCTCTCCCCTCTTCCCACCTCCTCCACAGAAGCAGGAGCAACAGTGATTCCTCAAGATTCTGCGATGGGCAAAGAAGGACATGTGGCCATTCTTTTTGGGGAATGCCCACAGACATCTATCATAGATAAACACTTACCTCGATGACACCCAGTCCTGGCCATACTCTTTGCCTTATTTCATGATGAATCTATGCTGGAAGGAGATGACTGAGAGAGTTCAGCCAGAGTCCCTTCTCCTTCTTCTTTTAGACCTTTGCTAAAAATGACATCACCTATTCAAAACATTGTCTACACTTCCTCTGAATAGGTCTGCACCCTTCAGGGCTTCTCAGGTGTTGGAGCTTGTTGGGGATTTAGTATGTACCTGATTTCTTGTGCCACAGCTCAGAATGGCAGAAAAGCCAGTGAGGGGGGCTTGCAGTACTCCTATGGTACAAACCAACTGCATACACATCTTTACCTGCTGTCTAACTTGGGCTGGCCTTTGCTTTGTGTCACCATGTAGAACAGCAGTATCAGGAAGTCTTGGTGAGTCTTGCTGTATCATTTATCCAATGGGGAAAAACAGCACTTGTAGCTTTTTTCATTGTTGCACCCTGAAATCAGTAGGAATCTGTGAGGTAAATGCTGAGTACTGACTTATTTAAAGTCAGACGTTGGTTTTTAAATGTGCTGGTCTTACATTGATTACACTAAGCGTGGGACTGAGATTACCAGTAAGAAAATGAAGTGGGTTTCAAGATGGTTTTACAAAGATTTCTGGATCAACTTTCTTCTTGACAGTGTCTGCAGGACTCAGACTCATGAAGAAAATTTATATAGCCACAATAAATTCTATTTTTATTTGAGATAATTTGCATAATTTTTTCCAAGTTCCTAAAACAATAGGCACAATATAATTTGCCTTTAAGGAGTCTCTGGATACATTACAACTAACAAATGATGGGGACATTGGTATTATATGGTGTCTTTCATCCAAATAAGACAATGTTCTCAAAATGCTAGGCAAGTCCAATACAACTGTACACAGTCATCAATTGCCTGGCTACAGAAATATTGTCTGTCCTGCAACCCATGAGGAAGTGTGGAAAGGTAGGAGATGTGTCCCAGGTCTGGGCTGTGCCTGGCAGTGTTATGAACACACCCAGCAGAACAGGCAACAATGCCTCACACCAAAAAACATCTTTCAGCTTTGAAGTAAGCAGCAAAGAGCCAGCTAGCTCAGGATATGATTCCTGAGGCACACACTGGAGTGGTTATTTCTCTCCTTGCCTGGGTTCGGTGAGACTGTAGATGAGAAGTGACATGTGTTTGTGTGTGATGTGTGCACAGGTAGAGCTCACTCAGCCATCACTAAACCACAGTCTGCTCTGAAGTGGTAGACAGATGCTTCTAAACTGGATGCACACAAAAGGTTTGTGATCACTACTTCATACAAAGAAGTTATAAGGAAACTGAGACATGTAAACTGTAATAATGTAGCTGGAACTCACCCAGGACACTCAAGGCAGCAGCCTTTCATTACTGCTGTGAAGACTGACGTGGGAGCTGGAAGAGAACTACAAATGGCTAGATGTTTATAGCTTGTTCAAAAGGCTGCACCTCTGACAGCCAGCTTTCCCCTGGCACTATTTTATTGCACTGAGTGAGAAAGAACAAAAAGGCCAATTGCTGTCCTACTTCTCGTGGCACCTACGTTTGCCGTGTGTCATTCGAGGGACTGAAAATGTCCCAAACTCGCCTCATTTATGGTATTTAGCTGTGCTTCAATGCAAGGTTCAAAGCTAGGCTGTGGAAGAGAAAATGCACAACTATAATATAAAATGTGCTACAAATAAATAACTGGGGCTGGAGAGTAATGCTGAATGGCCAAGTAGCACAGAAATAATAATTTTACTACTTTGAATTACAACATATCAAGGGAATTGTCATTGAGTCCAGTTTTATTAATGCAATACATAGCTGATTCAGAGGAGGCAAAATGCAAACTCCCTCCTGAATTACTTTAAGCAGTGTGAATTTGTGGGTAGACCAGGCCTGAGTCAGAACAAAAGAGAAAATAATCCCCTTGTAATGCAGCATTTAACACCTAGCAGGCAGGTGATAATTGCTTCAGTCCAAGGGGATTAGCACATTGTAACCTCATTATAATGTAAAATGTAACTTCCCTATATGGGCTTGTCTACACGGAAAACTTATAGTGGCATAAACAAAAGTATGAATTCAAACTGATTTAGTTTTACTGGAATAATTCCTAGTGTGAATTTATTTCTTTGGAGAGAAGGACGTGTTTTGTTTGTGGTGCTTGGGGTTTTTTTCTTCCTTCTTTTTTTCTCCTGCTAGTTTAGTCGATAATGTTTTAGAATTCATTTGCAATAAATAAAAAACTACCACCATTATTCCTGAAAAAGAATGTTCAAACAAAAGTACACCCTGATGTAAACTATATTATTTAAGTCTACATTTTTTTCCAATGTAACTAATAAAATCTTCCTGCATAAACAAGCTTTAGGGAAGATGAAACTTTGCTTCAAACAGATGGTGCAGTTTCATGATAGGCTTAAACAGCCCTAGACTCATCTTGCCACTGTCCTTAGTATGGCAGTAGAATTTGGGGAGGCTATATATCCATGCAAATCAGGTGTTTTAAAAAATAATATTACAAGTAAAGAATGAAGGAAAAAAAAAGAGGGGGGAAGAGGAAGGAGTCCTCTTTGTTTTGAGGAAAGATCAGTCAGGGTAGGGAGAGAGAGATGGCATGTTGCCTCCATCTAGCAGGGGTTTAGAGCAATTTCAGATGACTGTGAAACCACACAGTATTTTTCTTATAACCTGAGAACAGTAACTTAAACTGTCTAAAAACCAGACATTCTGGTCTAAGTCTTTTATTTTTTTTTCTATTGTCAATGGAAGGACACAGGCCTCACAGGCTTTTGACCTGCCTTAGGCACTTAGCTTAGTAGATCCTATGTCTATTCATTATTTAATGCTGGGTGAGATGAACTCTACCCTGAATATCCAGTGAAATATCGTAGAATCATAGAATGGTTTGGGTTGGAAGGGACCTTAATCATAATCTAGTTCCAACCCCCCTGCCATCAGCAGGGACACCTTCTACTAAACCAGGTTGCTCAAAACCTCATCCAACCTCGCCTTGAACACTTCTAAGGAGGTGGCATCACAACTTCTATGGGTAACCTCTTCCAGTGTCTCACCACACTCACAGAAATATGCTGAAG
Organism: Antrostomus carolinensis; assembly: GCF_000700745.2. Lineage (NCBI taxonomy): Eukaryota > Metazoa > Chordata > Aves > Caprimulgiformes > Caprimulgidae > Antrostomus > Antrostomus carolinensis. The sequence goes on along the minus strand of NW_010296193.1, from coordinate 8,700 downwards.
CAGTTCAGTCAACTTCACTTTAAAGAGTGTGTATTTTTTAAGACTTCACCCAAAATGAGAGACACTGCGTGTCAGCCAAGTCCCCCACCATTTAATGACACCAGAGCATTTCTAAAGAATTATATGGCTTGTGGGAGTTAGTTTTTGTTAACTAGCAAGTGTGCTTAATTTTATGGACCCAAGTAGTAATGCAGTTAAGGAATAGTTGTACGCAGTAACACTAGACAAACATGCATTCTTGCTAAAGCAAAACTATTTCTGATCTTAGTGGGAATTTTGGCTTAATTCTGGTGCAGAATCAGATGCATGGAATACTTGTGACATGAAGATATATGAAAAAAAGCAATTACCAGTGGTTCAGAGCAGAGTGAGGTCCCACCACTAGAGCTGGTGCCAGAGTCAGCTATCAGGGCCTCCTTCGCTGGCCTGGGCAATCCAGAGCATGGCTGGAGCTGGCAGAGGGGCAAAACTCTCCAAGAGAGATTCATGGTGCTAAGAGCCTCAGTGAAAGCTGCTGTTGAGTGGTAGGTATCCTAACAATTTTGTGCCAGTCTAATGGCCCTCGTGCTCTGGGACTGCTCTGCTTTGTCTGCTGGCACATAAAATGGTAATGCTTTTTTGTAGACAAGTCCTGTGGAGAGTTTCCAGATTACACCTTATTCTTAAAGTATTTCTGTTATTTATTACATCAGGCCCATTCAGTAGCAAATAGCAAAACCTAATTTTATCAAGGACTTTGAACCAACATTAATTAAGGCTCAAGTCTACTCTGAAAATGTGGTGTGTTATGCTGATTTTATAAGTGATCTAAACGAGGAAAGGGAGCTCTGGCCTGCAGCCACAATGCACGGGAAAGGAGTGATGCTGGTTGTGCCGGTCTTCTCCCAGATAATGGCAGAATCAAGAGTTTTATCACACATTTATTTCCCTAAGGAGCAAACCCCAACGAGGTCTCACCTGGCTGTCATTTTATGCATAGACAAGGTCATAACAAAGAGTAAAATATGAAAATCTAATCTGCTTTGTGAATGCAAAGTAACTTCTTTCTGTATGTAAGCTCACACAGAGTTCAGCCACTCAGATATACCAGGCTAAAGATTGCTTTCAAAGGCTTAATTCAATTTTGGCAAGCTTGCTGTCAACTTCCAGAGAACAATGCAGGTGCTTCCCTGCCTTCCTCAAAAGGGATACATTGCAAAGCTCTCCAGGACGAGCTCTTTGATTTCAGACATGCTCTTACACACATCAGTTGTCTTAGATGCATCCTTCAAATTTGAATCACCTGGGGATTTGGCTGCCTTATAAACAATGCATGTTGCCACTTACCAGGCATTTACACCTCAGAGAAGTCTAAGGAAAATTTTTCTTCCAGGTGCTGTAAGATTTCTCTTAGCAAGTAGGAGTATAGACAAGGGCACATGTTTTTCTGAATGGGATTTCTATTATAGTTAAAGCAGTATGTAGTAGCCTAGCTATGTTTTGCTCCAATCTAATACTCTAAGGTTCTTTGGCCTGTTTTGTACACGGGTGACCAAAAGCGGTTGTTAATTGTTCCATTAACTTCTCACCACTTGCTGCAGTCAATGGAGTCAGGCACCAAGGGCACATCTGAAAACTGAAGCTAGAGTCCTGTCTCTTCAGCCACTCTGAAGATACTGTTTCAAACATCCAACATAGAGTTCTTTGCAGCTTCCTCTGAAGAATGTGTCATTGGTAATACAGAATACTGGCTACACAGATTAAATTTTTATCACGTTTTTTCCCCTCTGTATATACTACTGATACCGATGGAAGCTTGTCATTTTGGGGTACATGGGTTCATACATGGGATCAGCATCAAGGCCTGCATTACCTCTTGGGAAGCCAGGATGACAAGGCAGAAATGACTGTAAAGATGGTGGTATAAATTGATCAAAGTGCACTTCCTTACATTGGAAATGTAGTTGGGAATGCCTCCGGATCTTCCCGTTCAAGATCTTATCTCATGGCGTTATAGACAAGTATCTTCTTTATAGTGGCACTACTTTCAAGTACTTAGGATTGACAATTCTTTTCATATATTTTTTTAGCATCAGTATCAAACAATAAGGCATCTGCAAAAAGAAACAAGTTGTTCAATTTAATTGGAAGTATCTAATAGATGGGGCTATCTAGAAAAAGGTCTTTTGCCAGAAAACAAACACTTATCTCCCTACAGCAAGTGCAGTTAACAATTTGCTAATTCTTTATAAGAAGCATTAATCTTTTTGTGCTTGTTCCCCCAAACAACTGGAAGAAATTGTTTCTTTTTAATTACTCTGCAGCATCTTTACTACATTACTCAATTCAGCTTTAATAATAACAATACTTAGCACATACATAGCATTTACATCTTCATAGTGGCCTACAGCATTAACTAATTCATTCCAAAACATCCCGCACTCGAATTAAATAGGTACACTACTGCAGGTAAACATCTATTTCCTTTGCACCTTTTGTGCTGTAATTTAAGATTACACAAACATAACAGAAATCACATTCCTGTTATATGTCTAGGACCAGACCCAGGTCCTGGGATTTCTCCCTATTCCGTTTACCTTCAGCTATTGTTTGATGTAACTTTCCCATCAAATACTCCTGCTGAGGAAAAGTTCTTTTGGGATAAAGTATGTGCATTGCTCTTTTAGGAAACTGTAAACTGGAGGCAGTTCTCCAGCCTGGGAAAAGAGATAGAGAGTTATTTTTGCTCTTAAATTCCTTTGGGGGAAAGGCACTTAGATACGAGTGTGAGGAGAGCCATACAAGTACAAGGGGTGAGAGAGAGCGAGAGAAGGAAAGCAGTGATTAATGCGGCTCGACTGCCCTACTAGCTAAAAGATGAAACTGAACCAGCAAAACCAACATTTTGACAGAAAGATTTCTTTCCAATTATGGTCACTTTTTAAGTTAAAGATGCCAGCAGTGCTATTAACCCTGGTTTCAAACGTGTCTGACAATAGCCGTCATCACCAGCTAGGAATGACTCCTTTTCCTAAGGAAATGACTGGAGATAAACAGTACCAATTGCTCTTCCTAAGCAGCCTGGTATGCTCAAATCACTCCCAGGCTCCTTTAAGGTCTTGCTGGAAGTGGCCTGTCTCCAGGGAAGCTTGCCAGAAATCAGCTGAGTGGTGATGCCTCACTTGTGCACCAACTGGGAAAGAGCTTAATCAAAACTGGTGCAGGAGTCCTTGCACTGTGCCACATCCAGGACCACAGGACACCCCATCCCCTCCTCTCCACTCCTGCTTGGCAGAGATGCTAAGAGCAAAGCTGCCAAGCCAGGCCCCTGCACAGCCCCAGACAGCAACACACAGATCCACTGCCAGCACCAACAGTGCTGGAAACTCTGTGGGACAAACAGGCATATGTGAGTAAAGACAAGGAAAGTTCATTTATTCTTGACTCTGGATTTAACTCTGGAGCAGATGAGCTAGCAATGTGCGCTTGCAGCCCAGAAGGCCAACCATACCCTGGGCTGCATCAAGAGAAGCGTGGCCAGCAGGTCGAGGGAGGTGATTCTGCCCCTCTACTCCACTCTCATGAGACCCCACCTGGAGTACTGCATCCAGTTCTGGGGCCCCCAACACAAGAAGGGCATGGACTGACTGGAGCGAGTCTAGAGGAGGCCATGAGGATGATCCAAGGGCTGGAGCACCTCTCCTATCAGGACAGGCTGAGAGTTGGGGCTGTTCAGCCTGGAGAAGAGAAGGCTTAGGGGAGATCTTATAGCGGCCTTCCAATACCTGAAGGGGCCTACAAGAAAGCTGGGGAGGGACTTTTTTCAAGGGTATGTAGTGAAAGAACAAGGGGTAATGGCTCTAAACTGGAAGAGGGTAGGTTTAGATTAGATATTAGGAAGAAATTCTTCACTGTGAGGGTGGTCAGACACTAGAACAGGTTGCCCAGAGAAGGTGTGGATGCGCCCTCCCTGGAAGTGTTCAAGGCCAGGTTGGATGAGGCTTTGAGCAACCTGGTCTAGTGGAAGGTGTCCCTGCTCGTGGCGGGGAATTTGGAACTAGATGATCTTTAAGGTTTCTTTCAACCCAAACCAGTCTATGATTCTATGATTCTATGATTCTATGATTCTATGATTCTATGATTCTATGATTCTATGACTCTATGCACTGGCCACCACCAGCCCTCAGGATGTAGACCAAACCACTCTGAAATTAGTAGCAGAATAGTGGGCATGAAGAGAGAGTGTCAGAGCTGATTTTGCTTTTGGTCATTTAAAGAAGACAGAAATGTCTGGAAAATTCAGGCAGCAAAATCAGCTGTGTTTCTAGGAAGGTTATGTATTTTTATGCTTTGGGGTTTTTTTTGCAGGGGAGGGGGGTATCTGTGAGACTGCAAATATAATTAGTAGATGTATCAAACTGCAGCCTAAAAACCTTGATACATTTTCCACAGTGTGGACATTTCTCCTCAGGATCTGTTTGTGATTCACTGTTCCTGTCAAGTAGGTTAATGTGCATCTAAATTTCACCTGACTGAAAATGTATCACAGCGTCAGCTGCACTAGGGAATGGCGAACACAGCACAACGGTGGTACTGTTGGACACCTCGAGGTTGCTCTCAGCAAACAGGTGGAGGGACTAACCTGCCTCAGTTCCAACAAAATAAAAGGACATGGCCAGCTCAAGGGCACACTAAGACAAGTTCAGTAACTTGTAAAAACACTCATTAATCTCTTTAAAATGAACCTCCCAGGTTCTTGGAGTGAGGGCATGTTGAAGTGGAATTTGTGTGACCTACTTATAAGCAGAAAACCCAATTAGGAACAATGTTTGGCTTCTGAACAGTGCCTACCATTTTGAAATTGCTTTCCACCAGCCCATCGCCCACAGCAAGCAGGGCCTGTGCAGCCACAGGGGGCTTGTTGGCTCCCATGAGTGGCTGGGAGGTGCTGAAAGGGGGCACACTGCAGCACGGGTAGCCAGCATGCTGGAAAGGTGCTCATGTTGCTGTTGACCAGGGGAGCTCATAACAGCTTACCCTGCTTTTTGGACTCAGCCTCATAGGTGTCTGCATCACGGATGTGCCAGTCTGCATGGGATTAGCTGGAGATAACCCAGTGTGTCCATAGACTGTTACTGCCTCTAAGTGAGAAGACTAATGCCTTTAGATTTGGCCATACTGACTTCAGCTTTTGTATTGAGAGAGCGTGTTTGCTGAGGGGGAAGGGGCTACAGTGATGGCCCCTGTGAGAAGCTTCGAGAAGCTTCCCTGGCTCCAAGACAGACCCACCTCCAGCCCAGGCTGAGCCAATTAGTGATAGGGAAATTCTTCTTCAAATTCATATTTATGAGGGGAAGAACTGGTTTGGCAAGGGAGAGAGCCATCAGGAAACCATTGGCCTGAACAAAAAGAGCATTGCTGACATGAGGAAGGAGAAGCAGGGGAGGAGACAGAGAATGTCAGACACTTAGATGAGCAAGGAGAAGAGTAGGGGGAGGAAAACAGAGTCACCTGCAGCCATGGAGGTTCAATGGCAGAGCAGATACCCACATGTAGGCCATGGAGGACTCCATGCCAGAGCAGGATGCTGTGCCTGAGAGCAGTTGTGACTACATGAAAAGTTTGTGATGAGGAGGAAGAAGGTAGAGAAATTGGGAGCAAAGTAATTTGAGCCCAGGAAGAAGGCAGGGGTAGGGAGAAGATGTTTTAAGATGTGGCTGTTATGTCTCACTATCCTACTCTGATTGATTGGTAACAAATTAAATTGATTTTGTCTTCCCCAAGTTGAGTTTGTTTTGCCCATGAACGAAATGGGTGAGTCAGCCCTCTCTGTCCTCATTTTAACCCATGAACCCTTTGTTGTATTTCCTCTCCTCATCTCACTGGGTGGGGGAGACTGAGTGAAGGACGACATGGTCTTAGCTGTGGCTGAAACCCACACAAGTTAACAAGAGAGAGAGAGACAAGTTAACTCCCTGAACATATCCAAACTGGAATTAGGGCCATATGCACCCCCTCCAGAAATTGTGTTTTTCTTTGTAGAATTGGGATTTCTAAGCCACAAGATTTCTTGGTTTTGTACTTCAGGTTCTTGGCTGTTACAGCCAAGACCAAATACAGAATGATGCCACCTCCTCTACTCCTGATCCCATGGGCACTCTACACCAGGGACTGAGCTGGAGTTATGGTTCTGGAATGAACCTGGGTGCAAAGAGAGGAGTATTCCAGCTCCTGTCTTCTCTGTTTGCTCTGGGAGCTGTTACAGCCCATTTTGTCTGAGCTAAGACTGATGCTACTAGCTTCCACTGCAAGATTGTAGTTCCCCTGCAGAGCTTGATTTATTTTCCTTGGTTTTTAAAATCTTTTTTTAAAAAGTCTGAAGAATTAAAAAAATACACTAAAGTGATTGCAATCAGCTCTCATTTGTCTGTTTATATATCTTTATCTATTCAGTGATGTCTTGTTTGCATAGATCTCAAAGAAGTGGATAGTGGATGCAGGGCAGTGAAGTGAATACCTCCAGCCAGATTCTAAAAGGATTAGAGGAAAAAAAAATCACATATAAGCAAACTGGTTTTGATCTAATGACAAAGGTCTCAATCAAACAGAGCAGATAGTCTGGACTACCTATCTGTACTGTGCTTGTTCTTCTTCATCTCTCCTGGTGCGGTACAGATGTCTGGCAGTCCAGCAGCATAAACCTCTGGCTGTGGTGCACCTCCCCAGATAAGACGCTGCAGGAGCTATGATGGGTAACCCACTGGCTTCAGTTAGATTTGTGGTGAGTCTGTTCCATGAGTAATCTGCAAAGTCTTTGAAATCTCTGGCTTTCTGGATTCCGTCAGAGTCCCTTCCTTTGACCTATAAACACAGACAAACACTGTAAAAAAAATTTACTGGAACAATGGTGTGCATCTGCTGCTACACCTCCACAAACCCACATTTGATAGGTTGAGATTAAGCAGTTAGCCAGAGAAGATAGCCAATGCATCGGCAAACATAGCTGTAGCAAAAATAATACCAGTGTGCAAAGGCAGTTAATGAGAAATGAGCTTGTTTCTCGAAGTCCCTCAAGTTCTCCCCAGAAGCCTGAGGGGTCTTTTACTCTAGCTGCATTCCTCCTGACCCTACAACTGCCTTGGCACCCAGCCTTTTCCCCAGTCAATTAGACTGGCTTATAAACCCACAAAACAAAACAAAAGATTGCACTCTTTTCAATGTGTTTGTGTTTGGTTTGTTTGGTTGTTTTTTTTTTCTTTCCTGTGAAAATTGGAAATGTGTTTGTTAAAAAAAAAGAAGAAATTAAAAAGTAGCTCTCAACCATTCAGGTAACAATTTGTTTCCACTGATATGGTCTCATTAAATCATCAACTATCACAAGACTGTGGATGAAAGATAAAAGCTGGCAATGTTGAAATGTCACATTAAATCACAGCTGGCAGAGGAAGGCTGGACATGGCGGCTGCAAGCAAGTCCTCCGAGGGTCCCCACCCTCGAATGGTTCTGCTCACCGTTTGGGGTGCTGTGTTACTTACTGGGGATTGACAGCACCACAAAAGCAAGGGGAGGGAACTGCTGCAACCTCTGTCAGACTCCATGGCTCAAAACCCTTTACCAACCATCTGAGCCAGGATGCTGCAGAGCAAGCAGAGAAATTCTCGCTTCTTTCATACTGCATGAGGTGCCTTTCATCAGAGCTGCCTTGGCCCCTTCTCCTGCCTGCATTGTAAAAGTGACACAGGTTTAGAGGCATGCTCATCCTTCCAGAAAGGATGAGGAGGATGGAGCAGGCAAGCTTGCTTATCTGTCACCCATGATGTTTCTGTCCTGTTGCCAGAGGACTACACTTCTTCTTATGCAGCACAACATGACAATAAACAAACGAGTAAAGCCTTGGGGAAAAAATAAATGCACTGGTGCTTGGAGCAGATTTTAGTGCACTGCTAGTGAAGCCTTGAGGAAAAGATGCCTATTTTTGTACCCACGTCCCAGGCAGGAGGTCAGGCTACCACTTTGGAGCAAGCATGCCACCAAGGCCACTACCTTCCCATCTGTACGTGGCATACCCCAGCCCACTTACAGCCGTGGTGGAGCCTGCTATCTCCAACAGTGAGTTTTTGCTCCTCATGGTGGCATAGCTGTGTGTGGCTGCCGAGCATCCCTCCAAACAGTTTAAAGCCCATGCTTACGTGAGGCTTTCAATCTGCCCACAGAAGAGGAAGGGTGGGGAGCTATGGAGGAGTCAGAGACAAGCCACTTCACAGCATCTTTGATGGCTGCTGATTTGAGTGGATTTAGGTTACTGTTTATCATTGCCTCTTTAAAGCCCCTGACTCACAGTTTCTCACTTTGTTGTTACTCAGGACATCGGTTTAATCGTCATTGCCATCACGGTGCTCTCCATACACCCTTTACCACAGAGCCATGGGATGGAATCTTCCATAGCAAGCTTTACCTTCAAACCACCGAAGTGTTAAACCTCTAACATGCTCACGGACTGGCGACTGGCTGTGCCTTTCCATCCCTGAGGGCAGGTTTGTATTAAGGTCCAGAACCTACTCCCTTAGGCCACTCCAAAGGCCATTAAAGTTAGTGGAAAGGCATGTTATAGTCAGTGACAGGATCAGGTGGGCAACTGCTTCATAATTGAAAGGACTTTAAAAATTCACAATCAGTTCCTCAGAGGTGGCAACTCATTAGCAGGTGTGTTGGGTTGGGGGG
>NW_010296192.1:43098-45475 GCF_000700745.2 Antrostomus carolinensis | reverse complement strand
AAATCTAGATGATTTATTTAAAAGTCTGTGTAGACTTTTAAAAGATAAAGACTAGAAGGATCAAGGACATTAGTTTTATCTTCACACTGTAAAGATACTAGTTTCAAGCTGATAAACAAAGTAATAAGGAATGAATTATTTGTATATGATAAGAACAGATTATGTAAAACCAATCTAATTTATTTCTTGACAGGAAACTAGTTAACTAGTTTTGTAGATTTGGGAATGGAAAGAGAAAGAAACAGCTCTGTGTTGAAATTTATAAGGCTTTTATAAGTTTTCCAGAGAAAATATAGAATTTTGTTCTAGACGAAGCTATTACAGGTACAACAAGCACTTTGAAAAGCACTGAAAAAAGTTGCCCTGAGAGGCTGTGGAATCACTATTCCTGGAGATACTAAAAATGCATCCAGACATGGTCCTGTGCAACCAGCTCTAAGTGACCCTGCTTGAGCAGGGGGCTTGGACTAAATGACCTCCAGAGGTTCCTCGCATCCTGAACTGTTATGTGATTCTGTGATGCTGTGAACAATTTTGAAAACTTCCATGCTAAGAGCAGCCATTTACAAATTCTGAGGATGATACCAACCTACAATTATAGGAAGCACTATGGTGGAGAGGGTTAGAATCGAAAACAAGTTAGTTGAACTGAAGAAATGGTCTGAAAAAAAAAATAAATCAAATTCTATAAAGAAACATTCTAAGCATAAACAGGGGAGGAGACATGACATGCACAAAACATGAAATAGAAATACTGTAGAAAAGTATATGGTATTTACACAAAACAAATAATCTAGAGAAAAATGTAGGAGTAATGCAAAAAGTAAAATCAACTGGCTGTTTTAGTTAATCATCAAAAAGAAAAACAAAATAATAACAGAAAAGACATTTTTTGTTTGCAGGACTATTTTATCTAGGACTTGGAAAAGAATTTTTTCACTTAATTTGATGACCAGAGAGAATGTTGTGTCTAGTATGGGACCTGGCTTAAAAAAAGTAGGAGGTTGTTAACATGGAAAACATGACATGTAGGGAGTCATTGAAAGGTCTGTACTTGTTTAGTCTAGAAAAGGGATGACTTGGAGGCAGGAGGGAAGGCATGATAACAGGCTCATGGGCCTAGTAGCTAAGAAATGCAGGTAGCCCTTCAGTCCGGTCTAGAACTTTGCTAAAATGGCTGTGCTCTTTGTCAGCAATGAGCAGGACAGAGGTGACACGTTGATTCTGCCATTCTAAATTATTTCTGTAGCTCATTAACAAAAATAATATGCATCCAAGTACTTTTCAGGGACCTGCTTGGTAGAGTTCCATGGATTAAAGCCCTGGAGGGAGGAGGGGCCCAGGAAAGCTGGTTAATATTCAAGGAATATTAATGCCTCCTCCAAACCCAGGAGCAATGCATCCCAACCAAGAGGAAGTCAGGTAAAAGCACCAGGAGGCCTGCACAGATCAACAAGGAGCCCCTGGACAAACTCAAAGACAAAAAGGAAGCCTAAAGAGGGTGGAAGAAAGGACAGGTAGTCTGGGAGGAGTACAGGGAAATTGTCTGAGCAGCCAGGGATCAGGTTAGAAAAGCTTAAGCCCTGACAGAACTAAATCTGGCCAGGGACATCAAGGTCAACAAGAAAAACTTTTATAGGTATGTCAGGGATAAAAGGAAGACTAAGGAAAATGAAGGCCTCCTCCAGAAGGAAATGGGAGACCTGGTCACCCAGGGTATTCAGCAACTTAATTGCCTCAGTTTTCACCAACAAGTGCTCAGATCACACCCCCTCAAGTCGCAGAATACAGAGATAGAGACTGGGAGAATGAAGAGCCACTCTCTGTAGGAGATCACGTTCAAAACCCTCTGAGGAACCTGAAGGTGCACAAGTCCATGGGACCTGATAAGGTGCAACCACAGGTCCTGAGAGAATGATGACCAATGAAGTTGCCAAGCCTCTATCCATCATATTTGAGAAGTCCTGAAATTCTGGTGAAGTTCGCATGGACTGGAAAAGGGGTAGCATTTTTAAAAAGGGAAACAAGGAAGATCCAAGGAACTACAGGCTGTCAGTCTCTCCTCTGTGATCATGGAGCAGATACTCCTGGGAACTATGCTAAGGCACATGGGAAGTGTGGAGGTGATTGGTGACAGCCAACATGGCTTCACAAAGGACAAATCATGCCTGACCAATTTGGTGGCCTTCTATGATGGAGTTACAGCTTTGGTGGATAGGGGAAGAGCAACTGATATCATCTACCTGGAATTGCGCAAGGCATTTGACACTGTCCCACAACATCCTTGTCTCTGAGTTGGACAGACATGGACTAGGTGGATGGGCCACGCAGTGGATAAGGAATTGGCTGGGTGATTGCCCTTAAAGGGTCGCAATCA
>NW_010296192.1:23745-42981 GCF_000700745.2 Antrostomus carolinensis | reverse complement strand
CATGCCATGCCATCCAGAGGGACCTTGATAGGCTTGAGAGGTCAGCCTGTGCAAACCTCATGAAGTTTAACAAGGCCAAGTGCAACACTAGAACAGGTTGCCCAAAGAAAATGTTAATGCTCCCTCCCTGGAAGTGTTCAAGGCCAGGTTGGATGAGGCTTTGAGCAACCTGGTCTAGTGGAAAGTGTCCCTGCTCATGGCAGGGAGGTTGGAACTAGATGATCTTTAGGGTCCCTTCCAACCCAAACCATTCTATGATACTCTGTTATATATGACTATGTTATGCTCTGTAATTTGGAATACCATCCAGATATTGTTTAGAAAAATATTTTTTTTCAACTTTTAAATGGAGGAGGGATTAAAAGAACTCTTGTAATAATAGCATGATCCCCCTGTTCCCTTTCATCCTTTACCTCCTCCTTCCTCTACCTTCACTCTCTTACTTCTCTTTTCCCATTTTCAATCACCTTTGCTTCCCCACCTCCTTTGTAAAATTAATATTTCTCTAACACAATTTTTAAAAATCTGTTGACTGTATCACAGTTTGTTGTTTATAAAGCACCACTATTTCAATCAGGAACTTTAAAGTTCATAAGGTAGCTACAGCTATTGTTGTCTTTGCAAAAATATAACAACATAGTGTAATCTAGAGTTATCATTTCAAAAAGAAACTGATGAGTTTACCTGTTATGTGTGACTCAGAATCCCAAAGCAGTTGATGTGTTGAGGCAGAGATGGAAGGATGTTTTTAGAGGAAGGAGTTTTAAGAGTGCTACTGTGGACCTCCAGCTACTTTAACATACCTCAAAACACAAGGTATAGTTTGTCTGGAAAAAAAAAAATAGTCATGTATATTAAAGTTAAATTTCGTACATAATTAATATTTATTTAGGGCACATACAGTACAGAGTATTGTAGACTTAAAAGGGTTCTTAGAGTCTATATTAACCAATTTAAGTCAGGTGAAGGGATTCTGAAAAAGGGATTCTGTGTCAGCTTTCACGATATATTTGTATTAAGAGCATGCAGTCAAGCCTAGATGAAACTTATTCATCTAGAATTTAAGTATGACAGGAATACCTCAAGAAAATTAGATTATAAGCTTTCAAATCTGAATTCTGAATGAGATAAAAGAATAGCTGGAACGTACAAGGAATATTTCTCTGTGCAAGCTAGAGTCATTATTTATGATATTTTTATTTGTAGGCCTGCTTCCAACCCTCATATCTGTAATTCTAAAACCTTTTTTCCCTGATAAATATTTTCTTTTTTCTTAGATTTGAACTCTTCCTTCTTCATTCCTAAGGTTGTGTGGTAGTCCTGGATAAATAAAGCAGGGTAAAAGCAGTAAACTGAGAGTACAACTTCCACAGAAAGAGTTATAGATACACAGGTAGCTGAGAGAACCAGCACCTTCAGGATGTGTTTAGAAGGCTAAGGAGCTAAGAAATGCCTAACAGCTTGCTATGGAGAATTTTGTGCTGTCAGCAGTTAGCTTTGAAAAACAAACTTCCAGTAGACTGGAAAAAGTCATACTAGAAATTGAAGTAATCTGTGAGGAAGTACATGAAGTCTTTAAAGACCTCAGGAGAACTAATCTTGCTCAAGGCTCTCACAGCATCCATGAGTGATGATATCACCCATATGAAATCATGCCAATTTACAGCACCAAAATACTGAAATTAATGTGAAAATTAATTTTAAAATACTTAAGTAAATGCAATGGTTGTCAGAGCTTTTGAGTTGGATGTGTCTAGATTTTATCCTATAAGCCAACAAGAAGTTTTAAACTTAGAAGTCCAGTATTATTTAAACAAACACACAACAGATAGATAGTTTTTCAAAATAAAGTAGGTCAAAATAATTGCCTGAGAACAAACACTAAAATGGTTATAAATGGTTCCCCCTCACACACATTTACTTCCTGTCCTTTGTGGGCAGTTTTTTAACAAGTCAGTGGCTCTTTGCATTGCAGAAAACTACACAGGCTCCTCTGGGTCTCCCTTTTATCACTGAGGCTTGACTATGTGTTTACTACCTGCTCTTTTCAGCCAGGTTACAGGTATTTCTTTACTGCAGGCTTCATGCTGACTGTGTCCTTCATAATCTGTCACCTTTTTACTTGTCACACTGAGTATCTTCTAAGTTTTCCTCTGGATATGCTCAGCTTTTCATAGAAGAAGGAACAATGTCCCCATATCTCCCAAACCTGAAGAGGTTCTATGTCAGTCGTCATTGTTTCAAGCAAGTGACACAGTGTATCAGGTGTAGGGAGCAAAGTTTTGTTTACAGAGGAGCTGCAAAGGTGGCCTTTGTGAAAAGAGAGGCCAGGGCTACCCTATGCCGAACGCAGCTGGTTCCAGCTGACTCCAACAGACTCACTGCAGGACACAGGCCATCAGCCAAGTTGATGGAACCTCTGTGATGAAATATTTAAGAAAGGGTCAAATGCTGCATAGGTGAGTGAGGAAAATAAAGTGTGAGAAACAACCCCAGAAACCCCAAGGTCAGAAAAGAAAGAGATGCTCCAGGTAGGTATTCCCCTGCAGGCAGCCTGTCGTGGGCCCCTTGTCAGAGCAGGATGATATTACCTGAAGGAAGTTGTAGCCCACACAGGAGCAGGTTTAACCTGAAGGACTGCAGCCTATGGGAAGGACCCACACTAAAGGAGGGCAGAAATGTGGGGAGAAAGAGCAGCAGAGAGGAGCTGTTATGGACTGATTACAACCCCTGTTCCCCATACCTGTCATGCTGCTTGGAGAGAGGTAGGGAAGTAGAGAAGTTGGGAATGGAGGAATGAAGTTGAGCCCGGGAAGAAGGAGATTGTGGTGCATTGACCTTGTCTGGACACCAGGTGCCCACCTAACTGCTCTATCACTCCCATAAAAGGCTCATGGGACAGGATAAGGACAGGGAGATATCACTCACCAGACTCAACTCAGGGAATTTATTTTAATTTATTGCCAATTAAAATCAGAGTAGGATAATGAGAAATTAAAACCAAATCTTAAAACACCTTCCTCCCACCCTTCCCTTCTTCCCAGGCTCACCTTCGCTCACCATTTTCTCTACCTTCTCCCTCTCAGTGGCACAAGGGAACAGGGAATAAGGATTGCAGTCAGTTCATCACACATTGTCTCTGCTGCTCCTTCCTCCTCAGAGAGAGGACTCCTCACACTTTTCCCCGGCTGCAGCATGGTGCCTCTCCTACAGGAGACAGTCCTCAATGAAATTCTCCAATGTGAGTCCTTCCCATGGGCCATTCTTCATTAACTGCTCCAGCATGGGTCTCCCACAGGGTCACAAGTCCTGCCAACAAACTTTTTCCATCATAGGCTCCTTTCCCCAAAGGTTCTTAGGTCCTGCCAGGAGACTGCTCCAGCATGGGCTCTCCACGGGGCCACAGCCTCCTTCAGGCACAATCTCCTGCTCCAGTATGGGATCCTCCACAGGCTGCAGGTGGATATCTGCTTCACTGTTGACCTCAGTGAACTGCAGGAAGACAACCTGCCTCACCATGGTCTTCACCATGGGCTGCAGAGGAATCTCTGCTCCAGCCCCTAGAGCACCTCCTCCCCCTCCTTCTTCCCTGACCTTGATGTCTGCAGAGTTGTTTCTCTCACATATTCTCACTCCTCTCTCCAGCTGCTGTGTCACAGCAGGTTTTTTCCCCTTCTTAGATATGTTATCACAGGAGTGCTACCACTGTCACTGACTGGCTCAGCCTTGGCCAGTGGTAGGTCTGTCTTGGAGCTGGCTAGCACTGAAGGTCAGACTTAGGGGAAGCTATTAACAGCTTCTCACTGAAGCCACCACTGTAGCCCCTCTGCTCTCAAAACCTGTCCATGCAAACCCAGTACAGGGATGGTGATGGGGATGTTTTAGTTTTTTATTTCTCACCATTTTCCTCTATTTTTAATTGGCAATAAGTGAAATTAATTTTCTTCAAATTGAGTCTGTTTTGACTGTGGCAGTAACTGGTAAGCGATCTCTCTGTCTTTACCTGAGCCCATAAGCTTTTTCATCTAATTTTCTATCTTATTTTCTCCTTCTGTAATGTTGAGGGAGGTAGTGGCAGAGCAGCTGAGTAGGGGACTAGCGGCCAGCCAAGGTCAACCCATCACACATAGTAACAGAAAATAAAATAAATTCCTTTCATCCCTAGAGAGAGTCTTTATTTCTTTCTTTGCATGTGTCCATTATAGCTCGTTACATGATTAAATTCCACAATTGTTTGCTATCCCTATAAGCATAATGGTTAATACTCACTTAATGAGCCTCCATTCGATAATTTTTTTCCTTGTTCAGTGTGTAGAAACAGGTTTATTTACCAAACACTATTCAATCTCTGTTATAAAACATAATTACTAAAGACTCCTTCTGTCAGATAAGTGTTATACAATTGCATAAGCTATGTTCATTTTCTTTCTATTTTTGATGCATAGGATAGTATCTGTAGGAATTAACAAGTAGTTTCTGAGTTCATCAATTGCAGTTTTTTGACACTACTTTTTGCTAAGTCAAATAACCATTACTATGGCAGAGGAAAGTGGCAGAGGAAAGTTGAATTGTCCCACAGTATCAGAAATTGAATAGATTAAATGGAATGATAAAATATTACTTATATACTAGCAAAATTTTATTCATACTTGGAACCTTAATATCTTCCTATAGTTTCAGATGTTCAATGCTTTTTTTAGCTTAAAAAAAAAAAATCATAAAATATACATTAATGCTCCAATCTTTTCCTACTTAATTTTGGCTACTCTGTTCTTTGAGATTGAAAATTGAAAAACTGTGTTCTCAGTCAGTGACAACAGCTAAAGGAAGTATTTTATATCCCATGATTTTTCAGGTAAGGCTAACAAGTATCTTTTGGGGGCTCTTTCTTCCTCCTGTCTTACTAATTTTTTGTTTTGTTTTCTGTTTACTATCTGAAAAAAGGGGACATAAACAAATTAAATCTGTATGTTTCAGGTGTTACTCTAGAATCAGATTCGTGTCTTGACCCAGGGATTCCTGTGAATGGCCATCGCCATGGTAACAACTTTAATATCCACTCTACGGTAACTTTTAGCTGTGATCCAGGATATACGCTAAGTGATGAAGAACCACTCATATGTGAAAGAAACCATCAGTGGAATCATGCATTACCCAGCTGTGATGGTAAGTGTAAAGTTCTTCAGATGGCAGTTTTAAAGACCTATTTTTTGAGATGTAATTAAGCTTATGATTGAAACTGCCTC
Source organism: Antrostomus carolinensis (assembly GCF_000700745.2). Lineage (NCBI taxonomy): Eukaryota > Metazoa > Chordata > Aves > Caprimulgiformes > Caprimulgidae > Antrostomus > Antrostomus carolinensis. The sequence continues at coordinate 37,735 of NW_010296192.1, read as the reverse complement.
CCTTCAATTACACCAAGATCCATACTTTTGAAAAATTATTTTACTAGTAATAAAAGCCATATTTTTACATCTCTGTATCAACTTTCAGTCAAGTACTATTATGTGCAGTGAAATTTACAGGTTTGTATCAGAAAAATCAGAATTCTCAGAGGGTGCCACTGTTCAGCTGTGAATGAAAATAGTGCCATACAGCTGATATTTTCAAAGTAAAACCAATAATCTTACTTTTTAAACTTAGAATACTGAATACCAAAATGACTGCTCAAAATTTAAGATACTTAATGCCAAAACAGATCATGATCATCCTATGTAATAAATTTTCTTGACTTTTTTTTTTTTTATTTTGGTTTATTCATTAATTATTTTAGGGGATGTGTGAAATAGGAAACTGTCTAGAGCTTTCATGAAACATTTTTAAAATACTGAACTATACTAGCAATTTTTTCAGTGCTCTTTATTATAATTGGATTTTTTCCTATGTTCTTTTTTCCATGAACTTCAGAGTCAACTCAATTTCTTTCATTGAATGCTTGTATACTTGATAGAAAATCCCTCTAATAGAAGCCACAGAAAATAAGATCCAAATGTAGCTAAGTATTTCAATAGGGATAGAACGCAGCTGCTGTGAAAATTCACCATAAGCTCCTTCTGTTTCCTGCTGAAATTTCCTATTCTGTCCCTTCTAGTTGCTAAATGATTACCTTTAAAAGCAAGTTTGTCTCAGTCAGGCTTCTTTCTTGTTAAGATGTAACTGTGTTCTCAGGCAGTGATGAAAGATCAATGTGCGAAGGGAGAAGAACTAAGCTGGTATCAACAAAGGCTCTTGCTTTAGTGAATTACTTACATCAGTGAATTTCTAACACCCTTTTCAGGCCCAAGGTTTTCATTGGTTACAGTGGAATGTCAAAGGGCAAACTTAGCGTTAGATTCAGCAAAGTATTTTAGTTTCTAAATCTGTTTTAAACTATTTTGTTAAATCTGAACAATTACTCTCACTCAGGCTTCTAATTCTCACTACAGCCTTCTGGCCACATGGACAAAACATGTAAGCTACCAAAAGATTATTATATAGTTAAAAGCTCCTAATCACTATAAAGCAAATTAATCTACCATTCAAACTCACTCATGTTGTAGACATTACAACTTGCTCCTCCTTTTCAAGGACAGAAGCAAACTATCATTTTCAATTTCATTTTGTGATCAAATTTTAGACTGTATTTTCTTGGCACTATTGATGAAGTTTGCAGTGTCATGAATCTTCCTATAACCTGTAATTTTTAAATGAGCAAAGCATTTTTAGTATTCTTCCATTAGTTTTATGGATTCTTTTTGCTTGCTGGCTTTGCTGCAATGGGTTGAAGAAAACTATTGTAGAAATCTTAACTTTGAATAGTATCATATTCTTTTTCGATTTACTTTGTACTGTAAATCGTGAATGTATTTTTAACTTAAAACACCAATATTCATCTCTTTTGTTTGCGTATAAATGTTGAACTGCAGAGAGATCTAGTTAATTTACACTCACTGAAAGAGAGTCCTTATTTCCCAGGTCCATCAACCAATTTCAGCATAAGTGTATTTTAGAAAACTTCAAGCTTTTCTGGAGTAGGGCCTCTGGGCAAGCAACATATAAGGGTTGCACTCAGTTTCTTCTTTTTTTTTTTTAATTGCATATTCAACTACATTGAATTAACTAGTCTAAGAAGATGAAATAAAATTCACATTGTTTTAGGTAAACATTATGTTAGCATATTTGCCTTTTAAGGCTCAGGAAGCCTTAATTTTGACCCAAATTTTTTGTAATGTGACAGGTTTAACTGAGGTTGAAATGAGCATTTTTGCAATCACCTACAGAGTATTGATGTTCTCAAAATTACAATTTCAGAAATTAAGTCAGCAGAGTAAATCCCTAAGGACGAAGCATGTTGCTTTGTTTCATGACAATGAAAAAAAAAGAACTGTGTACAGAGACACAGTGGATAAAGTTCTCTCTATGTGTCATTCTCAAAATACTATGATCTCAAGGTGGAGCGTGAACATAATTTTATAGGGAGAGATAAATAAAAACAGATCATTTACATATTTTAAATTTTAAACCTATAACTATGTAAATTATTTATTAATATTTAATATCTGCTTTAAGGAATGTTGCTCAGTTAAATATTTCTCTTCTTTATTACAGAATAAGAGGGATTTTGTATGAATGTATACTACCGTTCATTTATGGCACTATGAACCTGATATCTGTAATTATGTTATTTGTTATTAATAATGTTATCAACCATATATTTACTGTGGTTTTAGAAATTCATATTCTCATTCATGCTTATGTGCAGAAATACAAATATGTAGGCAAAACCAGGCTAGAAACATTTCCTTTCCTTCTACTTATTTATAAATATATGTAATACATAAATTCAAAAAAACATTGAAAACTTTAACAAACACCTTAGTCTAATAAGATATGAAAATAAGAATTTTAGTTTTAATGCCAGCACGTTTGTATGTGTATGTATCTTATATACATACGTATAAATACAAGTACGACCAGCTTATTGAACATTTTGCCATGAAAATTTGCCCTCTAGTTTACGGCAAAGTGTACCCCTTTATGTGAGGAAGAATAAAAGCATTTTAATGCTTTGTTGTTTCATTGTTAAATATTTAGTTTATTAATTTTTTTTAAAAAGCATAGAAAGCTGAACAGCAACAGATGAGTGAAAAGCACAGCATGCTCTATTTATAAGATCAGTGAGCAAGTCAGCATGCAAATGTTAAACTTTAATTAATTTTCCATGCAAATTTGAGCAGGCTAGTTTATCAAATGTTAGCATGCATAAAAATGTTTTCTAGTGTTTTTCAAAATATTCAGTTCCAAATAAAGTTCTTATTATGGGACAATCTAAATCTTTGAAAGAGAGGAAATTATACTTTTTTTTTTTTTTTTTTTCTTTCTCCTGTTAAGCTTTATGTGGTGGATATATTCATGGAAGGAGTGGAACTGTTCTTTCTCCGGGTTTTCCTGATTTTTATCCAAACTCTTTGAACTGCACTTGGACTATTGAAGTGTCACATGGCAAGGGTAAGAATCTAATATGAATTGCATATGTATATGTAATGTCTGTGTTTAAAAAAATGAAACCTACAAACACAGTAAAATGCCTTTTATGAATTCATTTAAATCAATGCTTTCTGTCACTCTTTTGAGGAAGAAGTTTAATTTCCCAAAATAAATATCTTCAAATGAGTTATTTCTACTTTGTGTTTATTTTGCAAAAGAAACATTTTACTAGAGGAAATGTGTTTTAGTCTCTCTTAGAAAATGGGCTAAAAGCTCTTCTCCATTATTAAGCATGAAGAAGTAGACTCAAACTGTGTATTAGTAACATTAGATTTCAGACTCAAATCCTTAGGGCCAAAAATTTTATATCTTCATGTTATATGTACAGTGGAGTAACATTTGGATGCATAGTTAAGCTTGGAAGCTTATCCATTAGGGAAAAGTGTAAAAGAACTAAGCAGGAAGTATGAAGTACTTAGGAAGTACTAAGGATGTGTTACATACAACTGAATCAAAACATAGTAGAAATATTCCTCAGTCTCCTTTCTGTGACAAGAAAAGTCTTTGTCATATGTGATAGTCTGAGAAGTATATTGGAAGTTTCTGCTGTTTAAAATCTTACGGACTGGATTTTTGTTTACAACTCACATGGCATGTTAAGTGTGAAATATATGAGAAGACATTCTAAGAAGAGTGTTATTCTCCACAGTAAATAACAGTATTTTAAAACTGAACTGTAATTCAAAATTAAATTAATTGCTGGACTGGAAGTTGGCAACTGAAAAAATGGTCATGACTTGAGTAAAGGACCAGTCCCAGCAAATATGAAACTGTATATATAGAAGACTGTTCATAAAACTTGTATCTGCTTTGTTCTTGTGCGTGGGCACTTTCCTGGAGTGAGTGAAAAACAGAACTGTGGTGGAGGAAATGCAAAACTAAAACATGAAAACAAAATTTTAACCAATTATTCAAGTATGTCTCCTGGTTTAATAGTGAGATCATGGTAGAGATTATAAATAAAAGAAATATACAGGAACCTGAATGAAATCTATACAAAACAAATTTAGATTTTCAGAGTGCTGTATACAAATAACACTGAATCCCATCAATTCTCTTATGGGAGCTATTGATTTACAGTAAGCTAAACATATTGATTGGTTGAGCCTGTGTGCTTTCTACAAGTTTCATTCACTGAAATTCAGGTTTTTATTCCATTTGTGACTTATTCTATATTCTTATATTCCATATAATATAAGATTTGCTTTCTGTGTCATCTGTGTATAAAGGAAGAGAAAAACTTCCTATTAAATGCTTTTCTTTCACCTCTTTTTAATATTTTTAAAGGTGTACAGCTGGTTTTTCATACCTTTCACCTTGAGAGCTCTCATGACTATTTGCTCATCACTGAAGATGGCAGCTTTATAGAACCAGTAGCCAGGTTAACTGGCTCAGTCTTACCCCCTACAATTAAAGCTGGCCTCTTTGGAAATTTTACTGCGCAACTTCGATTTATATCTGATTTCTCAATTTCTTATGAAGGCTTCAACATAACATTTTCAGGTAAGAAATGCCATTCTGCTGAATATCCAGAAACTGTTTCCAGATAGTATTTTTGCCTGTAAATAGCAGAAACATTATGAAGCACTAGTAAAAAGTCAATAGAAATTGTATAGTCTGTATTGTAGAAAACTGACTAAGGTTTATAAAGATGGCTAAAAGACTGAGAGGGATATTGGTGATGTGACTGTTTTAAGGAGAAGTTTTCCCTTTTCTCAGAGAATCATCAGCGCTGTGAAAAATAACTTCGGAAGAAAATTAAGGATAAAAAATGTACAAAGATAGAAGGTACTGCTTCGGAAGAAAGAAACTAACTGGTACTTTTTCACTAAAGGAGGTGTAGAAACCTCAGTAGTGTGCTAATTCAGAGTCACAGAGGAGCCTAAATTGAAAACAGATTTTGGAACAGAAAATTCATATAAAAATAAAAATATTTATTATCTGTTGATATATAAGAAGTTCTGAAAATTTTTACAAATTCCTCTAAGATAATTGAAAATTCTAAGTTACTGCTTCTTATTTACAGTCTTCTAAAACTGGAAGACAGATAAAATACATTTCTCAATAATTTTCTTTGCCCGTCTCTGTTACTGGAATGCAGAATATTTACAGATATGCATATAAATGAATCAACTGCTAGTTGAGATGCTCATGCACATCGGTATTCTGTGGAAGAAGTGCACAAGGAACTCGTATATCCACCTCTCACATAATTTTTCAAGAACTGAAAAAAAAGTAATACATTTTGTTGAGATCTGGCAATGTTTACAGATGAACACGCTATTTCTGAATAATGTATCTCATTTATCTTACTTATTAAAAAAATACAAACAACAAAACCAAAACCCCCAAAAAACCTCACTGATTATAATAATAGTATTGGATTTACTAATATCAAATGCTGAATTACATTAGTTCTGGATATTTTGGACTAACCAAATCAGAGGTCTGCAAATTTGCAAGTTTGGAATGTAAATGGGAGTATTAAATAATATCTCTGATAGTTTATTTATAAATAACTCAAAATGGTAGAGGACTAGGTAACTTGTGGAAAAATACACAAAATATTATTATGGATGCAAGGAGAAAAATTGTAAAGTAACAAAATATGTAGATCACAGAATTTTTCAAACACAAGAAATGTTTTATGCTCTTATCTAGAATTGATACACACATAGATAGCCATCATATGCCATCATTTATGTTAAATAAATATTTTGACAAATATTATCAGGTACATCAATTTTATGACACATATATGTGAGTCTGTCTTATTTTCACACAATCAGAATGTATCTCTCCATAGTAAGAAGTCTTTAATGAGAAGACTTTATCCTTTTTTGAATGTCATCTAGCACAGAAATTTGTCAGGAAAATTCCCAGGTGCCTAAAGATCTGCCACAAGGTATCTCCATGTCTACCTCAGCCTTTAGAGTGCTAAGCAGAGGTAGCAGATCATGTGTTTTCAAAACTTATAACTTGTGACAGTACAGTAGAAAATGGTGTGGTTTATAGATTAATTCTACTATTCAGGACCTTCCCAGAAGACAATTATTATACGGAAGGATTTCTTTATGTATTCTATTCAGTAAGTCAGGTGTTTAAATACTCATTCAGAAACTTTGGGTTAGTTTCTTCCCTAATGGGAAGTCCCTAATGGGACTAAATGGAGTTTCTTCCTCTAAGTGGATTTTACCTACTTTTCACCAACTTAAGGTAAATGTTTTAGAAAATGGTTTTTCTTACCAGTTATCAGAAGTGTCTCTCTTCTATGTGATCTCCTGGTTTTTTTGGATCGTATTAAACAGAATGTAAAATCAAACTTTTTGGTTTAGGCATAAAGTTGATCTTTTTCAACATCTTTTCTCAAACAGTGGTCAGGAGTGAATATCTAAGGCAGGGAAAAAAAGAAACAAACAAAAAAACCCCAAACAACTACAAAGCAGGACAAACATACAGTGATAATTCTCCAGCATATTCTCTATGGATGAGGGAACATGTGGCTCAGATATTTCCTGAGTTCAATGTAGTTTTTCTGTGTGTAACAGCCCTGATTTTTTTCCATTAATTTATTCTAACTCCACCTGAATTATTCCTGATTTATAGTTATAAAAGAGACAAAAAAAATCAGGCACTTGAGACTTCTTGGGGGGAAAAAAAAAAAAAATCTCTTGAGTGACACCTGTAGGATTTCTAAAAGCCATGCAAATAGAAATTGCCTGATTAAGAATGTAGCTTTACTTAGGGAACTCAGGCATGCTTTTTGAAAATGTGATCATATATCTCTTTATTCACTGACGTTTTGTTTGATTTTTTTGTTAATTTTCTTCATTACATAATGATTTTTTTTAACTGTAAGTCTCACTTCTAAAGCTGGTCAGGTGTTCAGATAAAATGAACCAAGAAATATGTACAGAGAATGTAATTAAGCAAAATTATAGTAAACCACTTACAGTACAAGCTGTTTACAGCCCTTGAAAGTAAGAAAATAAATGTAATGTGGGTGGGACACAATAGATACATAATGATTTTATATATAGCCATAAGAGACATATAGAAACAGTACTGGGTTTTAGTAGAGAACACAAGTCTCAAATACGTGTTTTCCAAATGTTCCGTACTGACACAATGCAACTAATTTGGTAAGCTTTCCCCCTCCCCCTACCCCCCACGTGGAAAGCTTGTCCAGTTTATTGGTATATTATATTTTATTGTCTACAGAATATGATTTGGAGCCATGTGATGATCCTGGTGTTCCTGCCTTCAGTAGACGAATTGGTTTTCATTTTGGTGTTGGAGATTCCTTGATCTTTTCTTGTTTCCCTGGATACCGCCTGGAAGGTGCTAATAAACTTACCTGCCTGGGAGGTGGTCGGCGTGTATGGAGTGCACCTCTGCCAAGGTGTGTGGGTAGGTGGTCACATGCTTTCATTTCATTCATCAAATCGTTAATAGCACATGGCATGTGTGAGAAATCTGGGCAGAGAACAAAGTGCTTGGGTTTAAAGGATTGACCCCCAAGCTATACAAACATTAAAGTTAGTGCAAGATATAAATAATGCATGTGTCTTTTACTTAGAGAACAAAAATAAGAGGAATAATTAGAATTGTGATAGAAAATAAGATAAAAATATCTTGTGAGATAAAATGGAAATCTAATTATAGAACTGTATGTTTACCATAATTAAGATATACATTTCTTACTTTGTCTTTCAGGGTAAAGAAACAATATTTAGAATTTTGGGTGAAAATAGCTTTTGTTAGAGTCTCCTGGCTGGTTTTAAGGGTATTTTTTTCATATTGTGTTTTTATTCTTGTAACTCTGGGGTTTTTTTACAGTTTGTAAACTATAAACTGTATTACAGAATTATAAATTGCAATTTTTAAATTTAATGAGCTGTTGTTAAAAATCAGTAACTAGAAGCTCAAAGTGAGTGGACAGTCCTTTTCTGTGAAAAACTCTGGGACTGGGTTTTATAAAATTTGTAGTTACCATGCTTTATTTGTGAGATGGTTTTATAACCACCATGTGAAATGAATCTGATCAGGTACTATGGATATAATGCTTGTGAAATGTCAAATAGTTCCACATACCTCTAAATGAATTTCCTTAAGAAGGTTCTTGTTTTAAATAATATTTTATTTCATTAAGGAAGAAACTCAGCTTTGACTTGTTTCTTTTGTTTGTTTTAAAAGGATGTATTTCTATATCTGAAAAAAGTAATCTCACCTACATTGTGTATACACGTAAGATACACATATATAGTTTTTATGGGGAATATCACTGGTTTCTTAACACTGTTTGTCTATGAATGTTGGCTAACCAAGCGTGCACCATCCTGTATCATAGAATCACTGAATTATGGAGCAGCCCAGGGAACTTGAAATATCAACTAATCTAACCTTTAGTGAGAAAGGGAGCCTAGATTAGATTATCTAGCACCCTGTCCAATTGCATCTTGAAAACTACAGCGATGAGAACTATACTATGTCCGGTTGCTATTCCTCTAGTTAAATTCTAAAAATTCCAAAGAATCAGTAAATTGCATTAGGAAGGAATACATATGTATTTAAATGTAATTAGCATACAGTGAGTGAATATGTATGCTAACTGTTGTCACAACACTGGAAAAATAAGAAAATACTCTTTACTGACATCTTTAAATAATGAAGAATTAACTTAAAGTTGACAGCGTGCACTAAAAGCATAATCTGCCAATCTTTATACAGACTTTAATAACGTAAGGGAAAAAAAACTAATATATGTTCATATAGTGTAAACTGACTTTTTTTTTTTTTTTTTTTCCCCCCAGTATATTTTTTACTGCCTTTTAAGTATTACTATTTGGAAACATATCTGTGTCTGTTCCCAAATTCATTAGTTATGATTTTTATATACAAGGTTAGAGATACTTGTTGGAATAAGAGAAATTTAAATGGATATTGTTGAGTTTATGTTATTTGAAAAATTGAACAATTATTATGAAGTTCTGTGTATATGATAAGCTATATAGTTGGTGTTGAAGATTTTATTCAAAATTACCATCTTATAAACATTACTTCATAAAATGGAATTTTTTGTTTTATATTATTCATTTTCATGTTTTAATATGTGATCTTTTTATTGCTCAATTTCATTCATATGTAATTTGAACATAAATTTTGAACCATTATTATTTATGGAACATTTATTTTTCAGTTATGTACAGCAAACATTCATATGAAGAAAAATGTTCAACCAAACAAAAGGCTCAAAATGTTACAATTTTCAGTATGTTAATTCAATATTAAGTTGTTTGCCTACTTCCATTTCATTTCAGTACTTGTTTACCAGACATACCTTTGATTTTCTTAGAAGGGGAATCAAAATGCATATCTGCACTGTACTGAGTAGCAAGAAAATCTATACTAATTATTTCCTGTAAAAATTAGCTTCTTATTTGATCTATGCAATCTTCAAGAGGATCTTCAAGGAAATTTGAGATATTTGCCTGTTTGGGGTTATTTAGGGTTTTTTGGTTTGATCTTTCTCTCTTTCTGGTGGGCTTCTTTGTGTTAATTCCCAACACATGTTTATTTTAGTTCAGATATAATAAAATTTTATTGATCTACAGGAATACTGTTACCTTGCACAGAGGAAAATAGGCATTTTATATTGTTTTCAATATAAAATGTCCGTTTTGGTTTTCTAAATGTTTTTTTTTTCTTTTAGAAAGCCTTTCCTACATAATGTAGAGTAATAGATTCACACCTGATATCTTGAAAATTTTCACTTAGTTATCCCCATAATGTGAATGACATATTGCAAAGTTACAAAGATTACCAAAGTACCAATAATTAGCTTAATGAGGTATCAGCCTTTGAATTAGCCATGAATTTATAGGACTAGTGTAACCACTTACTGTGCCAGACACAGATATGCCTGTATATTCTCCCAAGCATGATTTAGAGATAGACATCCAATTGTATGTATACATGATAAGTCCGTAATTCATATAGAAAGGAAATTTATTTACTGAGAGCTTAACTTTTCCTTTTTGTTCTTATTATGTTCAGTTTTGAATAGGTTTATAGATTGGTTCTAAGACATCTGTCATTAAATCCATGTATAAGACTCCACTTCCTAATTGATCAAGAAGGCCTTTTATAGACTAAGCATAGACAACTGGCACTTATCTAAAACAATGTATATAAATAATTCTTTTAACTCAGTTTATTAATAAAATTCAGTCTGCAGCAGACTATATAATGCAACTAAGACAAGTACAAGGAAAGAAACTCTGATAAGCAGCTGAGTGAAACTGAGGGTTAAGGACACAACTCAGGGCCCTTCAGTTCAAGCTTCTTTCATACAATTTTTCTTAGCACCAAGAACATTTACAGAGTTCCCGTTTCGTGTTGCCATGGCATCTAAGACATTAGGAGTGACGATATCCTCTTACCTTGAAGAGGAGATCACACAAAGACTACTTCTTTCTCAAAAGAGTGAAAAGAAACTACTTGTCCTGAAATCTGCTGACTTTAGACTGTATATTCAGAAGTTAAATCTAGTCCTAACTCAGTGGTGTGAATTTGTATGTTACTCAGTTCACTAGTCTCTTGATTATTTCTTTCTCATCATTTCTACACTGACCAAACTCATCTACATGATATATACACACCAACCTTTATATATCAACAAGGATTTTTTGGTCCTTCTAGGACACATGGTAATATATCCTTTCCTGTTTCTTTTAATCAAATTCAGAATGAAAGCCTTTCACATTTAATTGCATTTAATTTATAAGCCAAATATTTTCAGAAACATTTACTGATTTGTATCACAGAAATAATACTCAGTTTCATCTGCTGATGAAAAAAACAACAAGATTTCCAAAGGTATTGCCATTCACCCTTCTTCAGCCAAGTAAATAATTTCAGGTCCTTTCTCCAGGATTCATCTCTGAAATATATTCTGTAATTTTCCTGGTCAGAGAACCATTTGTGCCATCCCACTGTTTCTTCTCCTTTGAGGAGTTATTTTCCAGGTATGGCAAAAGCAGAGCTTGGGGGATGTGGTGAGCCTAACATCGTGACCCTGTCATTTTTAGTTCAAGACTTTGAGTCCCATAAGGACTCATCATTTTCAATGGCATTCTCTCTGTGCTGTGCAGGTAGATAGTCTTCCCCTGAAACTCACAGGTCTTTATCTGAGTGCCTGGAACTTGGTTAGCTCTCAGAATATGGTATCATCCCTTCTTCAGTAAGGACCAACCTTTTCACAGCAAAAAGCCACCACCCAATCTATCTGCAAAATCAGATAGTCATTCAGAAACAGATGTCCTTGTAAATCTTATTTTCCTGGGTCAATGCTTCACTCTCTTGTCTTTTTGATTAGGATGATTTTAATGTTTATCTCAGGCATGCAGCTCAAGTGGTTATGCAGTATTATTCCAACTTATCACAGAGATTTGATTCTACCTAGAGTTTCCCTTTGGGTCATCACTTCATTTCTAAATGCATCCTGCAGTTGGATCTCTCCCTCCTGACTAGAAAGCAGTTTGTGCCCTACAGCCACCTATGTACCATTATTTGATGGAAAGAGCTTTACTGTTAAGAGTTAAATGTGTGGAGAAGATTCAGGCCCTTAGGGCTGACTCCCTTGCACTGTTTAAAGAACATACATGATCATTACTCAAGGTGGTGTCAAATTTCCCCCATCTTGGAAGATTAAACCTTTTTTATTATTTTTTATTTTATTTTATTTTCCTTCTTCTCTTAAAGGTGTGCTTCTTCTGTGGAAGCAACTCTCCTACCTGGTGAATTTTCTGTTTACATTGACATGATGTGCCTTTTCAGGAAGATCCTCTCCCTCCAGCTCTTTATGCAAACTGTAGAAATACTGGGACTGCCAATCTCCTCAGAGAATTTCACATTCTACACTGAATTGTTTAAAAGAAAGGTAGTGGGGTCATTCATAAAGAAATCTCATTTCCTTTAAGACCTTCCTCAAAAGCACTCAAATAACAATTATATCAAATGTGCGAGCAGTTAATATCTGCAGATGAGACACTTTAATCTCTTTTCACACAAGAGTACTAACTGTTTCCCATCTTTCTAGACACAGTGATTATGTTTGGAAGAGCTTATCCTGTGGTCTTTACTTAACTAGTGACTCACTACAGCGAGAATCCTAAGTAAGGCTTTTCTGCAGTTACCCACAGTATAAAAGACATAAACAGTCTTTTGAAGGGGAAAAAAAAACTGTCTGAATACCTCTATTTAGCTGTTCTTTGACATACGTTGTCTAAATGTACATTCACAGTGTCATCTTTCACTTCCCTTCTCAAAATTTACTGTAACTGAGAGATTGAGGGGAACTGAGAGAAGTGACACTCTGCTACTTTGTATTTTGTGTGATGCACAGACTTACTGGAATTAGGAGCACATTTCTATAGATAATGTCAAGGTAAAAATACCTCCAGACAATCCTTACACAGGGCTACCTGGAAAATAAACATGCACAGTGTCTTGAACAAGAAATATCACTCAAATAACCCATATCTTTAGATTTGGGAGTACTGATCTAGACATCTGGGGGTTTTTTGCTATTCTGAAGCAGCTTGTCACCTATAAGAATGCTGGCATTCTAATGTGTTGCATTACTGTAATTGACATGTTTATCTATGTGTTGTACATTTAATTTCCCAAATTTACTTCTGAATAATTTAATTATCATTTAAAATCACTGCGTTTGTGTTTGTTGGTATGCTTGTGTGTGTGTAAAAACCTAGCTACTGGAGTATGGACAAGATTTTCCTGATTATCTTTTGTCTAGCTGAGAACTGAAAGCAGAAAACAGTTTTTTTTCCCCTCATTCATTGACATCTCATCCTGTGTTATTATTGTTTCAATTATTATTCCAGTGTTTTCCACAAAAAAGTATTTTTTTCAAAATTATGCATTTCATTACTAATTGTGATTATGATGGGTTATTGACAGTACTTTCACATATATAATTTATTCCTTTTATGTTGCTTGCTTTTACATAGTTGCAAATGTATATATACATTTAAACTTACTTTAAGGCTGTGTAAACAAAATTGGCCAAGAGGGTAGATACATATTCTTCTAATTTTTTCCTTCCAGCAACAACTCTTTTTTTTCCCTACCTATAATTATACTATTCTATTACAGTTTCATTTACATTTCACAGCTGACTACTTTTTCCTGAGGACAAAGCTCAGCTTTTAGTGAGCTGGTTCCCCTAGAATTCAGAGAGGGCAAAGCTCCTAGGCAGTCATCGGCTTCTGCGCATCCCCAAAACTGTGTGAAATTCATAACCTTGGTGAATACTGAGGTCCAGAAATTAGGTTGAACAACTCCTTAGTCTGTTGAAATCCCTGATTCTGAGGTTACTGTACACCTAAAGGTGACCATCAGAATTGGCTTTTGACTGCTATCTTGTCTTCACTAGCCTTTTAAACAGGAACCACACAATTTGTCTAAGAAATCTGTTACTATGGTAGATTTCCTACATCTCATATAGAAAACCAAAACTATGCTTTTAATCATATATTTCTTACCTTCCAGTTTCCTTTAAGTCAAACTAGTCAGGAGCTTTCTATGACTCAAAGGAATTGGAAGACTCATAGGTTAAGAGAAGAAACATTCCTATAAGTAATTCTATTTATTTATTTATTTAAATTGAAGGTAACAATTCAATGAACCAACACGGTGAACACTAGAAATAGATCTCTGTCCTGGTTTTTAGCTGAAACAGAGCTGGGTTTCTTTTTAGTAGCTATAATAGTTCTGCATTTTGCTTTCAGCCTGGGGCTTGTTATGAGAGAGACACTGATAACACACCAGTGTTTGCATTTTTGTCGC
>NW_010296192.1:14737-23472 GCF_000700745.2 Antrostomus carolinensis | reverse complement strand
TGATTGTGGTTTCGGTTCGGAATTGTTGCTCCTCCGGGATCATTATCTGGGAACAGGCCGGGCTTGGTCGGCAGGTGGTGAGCAGTTGCACTGTGTACCACTCATTTGGATATTTTGTTACTGTTATCATTATCACTACTATTTTAATATTAGTATTATTTTACGTTTTCTTTTATTTCTATTATTAAACTGTTCTGATCTCAACCTATGAGTCTCCTCATCCTTGCCCTCCAATTCTCTCCCCTATCCCCCGGGGGTGTGGGGGGAAGTGTTGGCTGCTAGCCAAGGGCTAGCCTAGCGAAATTATCACAGTCTCAAATCCAGAAAATGCTTTCCCTCCCCACAATGTGTACATTCTCCTAGCTCAGTGCCGTACTGTAAAGGTTTCACTGTCACGCTGAAGTGCAGAATGCTGCCCTTGGCCTCATGAATTTCATATTCACTTCTGCACACTGGCATAGCTTTCTCATGCAAACATAGTCATGGAATCATTTAGATAGGAAAAGATCTTTAAGATCATCAAGTCCAACTGCAAAGCTAATGCTGCCAAGTCCACTGTTAAACCATGTCCCTAAGCAACACATCTGCACATCTTTTAAATACCTCCAGGAGTGGTAACTCAACTGCTTCCCTGGACAGCTTGTTGCAAAGGCAGTTGTCAATACTGAGAGAAGAAGTTAGATGCTTCTCTGCTTCATTTTTGGGGGTACTAGTGGCAAGTATCTTCTCAGGCTTGATTGGAAGTAGGATATGAGGAAAAGCAAAAATGTGACAAGAAACAAGATACCTGATGAGTACACACATTTCCAGAGACAGGTGGCTGATAAGTAAGGATTCAGGGAGAAGACGGAGTTTAGATTGCAGCTAAATCATCTCCTAAGTACTTTTTGAAACCTGACTTGGTCATTTGCAGTGATCCTCTAACAGATGCGGAATGAGCCTTTTAGTCTTGGTCTTCTTTATGGTGCACTATGATATACTGATGGAATTCTGAAGGAGGGAAGACATTTCTTTCTTTCCTTCCTACTTGCCAGAGATGTGCTGTTCACTGATTATTGAGGGCAGTGGATAGAAACTTGAGTGGAGAGACCTGTACAATGAATTGCAAGGTACAATGCCCAGGTGTAGATACCTCCTCTTTTCAGACAACATTTCAAAAATTGCTAGTTTGAATTTGACAATCTCTGAAGGGTACAATACAATAGAGGTATGTTTATTAGATCACAGAAGATGTGGCTTTGCTATAAGACAAGTTTAGGTACAAAATAATAAATTTAACTTATTCCATCTTATTCTGTCTGTAATAGTAATTGCAAAATTGAAGCAGTAGTACGGTTGTAAGACCAAAAAAAGTGAGTATTTGTTTGTATTTGCTAATAATTTTATTTTAACTCCTTAATATCTTGCCTAACATGAATGGCCCTTACCTAAGCCTCTTTACTCAGCTGAAGAGCTACCCTTGTTATTAGAGATGGTTATTTTCTCCTGTTCACAAGGACTTGTAACTAAACACTTTGACCACATCTTCCAGTCTTTAGGCATTTAGACATCACATGACAATGGAAAGGAAAGTGTGAATTAGTTCTTCAACTCCCCTTTCTGAGATTGTCTTAATTTCCATACTATTACCTGATTTGCATGCTGCTCCTATCTACCTGTCTGGATTTTCACTGATCACTGTCTCCTTAAGAAACTGTGATAAATTTTACTTAGGATGTATCATGAAAATATTATTTATGCACTATACAGTGTACACTATATTCAGTTCGAACTAGCCTTTCATGGTAAGCATTGCATAGAGTTGAAGCATAACACATCAGTACAGTAAACCTAACTTTGAATCCTTGGGGTTTTTCTTTTGTTGTTTTTTGGGGAGTTTTTTTTGGGGGGTTGGGTTTTTGTGTCCATTAATTCCTTATCTCCCACTCTACCCCATTAGTCATTTCAACTATATGTTCCTAAAGCAAGCTGTGAAAAACTTAAAGGATAAAGCTGAAAAGAAACAGCTACTTAATGTTTTCATTTCACATTTAAGTGATGTTATTTCTTTATTAAATTCTACATGGCACTTGATTTTTAGTAGTGCATTAATACAGTATTTGAGTAAAATCTTCACCAAGGTGTTGTTCACTGTTATTCACATAAATATTACATTAATTTATCATGTTCAGTTGCTATAATAAATACTACATGAATAATTAATGATAGGGTGCTACAATATATTACTGACACTCTTTAATAAGTTGTTTCTTTTTAATAGTTTAGTTAGTATTCATTGAAAAATCATCAATTATAATTAATCTACTTTGTCTTGTTTTAGCACTGAGTTAATTTCCATTGAGATTGAAACATAAGTGGGAACCTTGGTAACCTGAATAGCACTGTAGATTTCTGTAAGACCCTTGAGATCTGGCATTTATTGTTTTCTTTAAATTCTCTGTAGCATAAAATTTGAATTTCAATTCACCTTTGAGAAGTCAAACTAGGTCTGAAAACTGCTATTAATTTTCATCTAGTGTTTAGGCAGAGAGAGATCTCATCTAAGAGCTGCTCATGAGCAAGAAATCTTATGTAACATCAGTCACTGAATCTCTGAAGCTTCAAACAGTGGTAAAGGTTTGAATGTATTCAGGATCCACTGTATTTTGGAACTCTATATTTAAATACTGTCACATTTATATTGATAAATCTTTAGGTTTCTTATTTCATACAACATATTTAATAAAGTTATTTAATAGATTTGTTATAATTTATATTTGTTTATCTTATAGCATTGCATTTTTATAAATACAATTGAATGGTGTTTTTGATCCCTGGGTTTTTCAACCCCTCATTTTTCTGTCAATGTTTGAAAAAAAAATTGAAGAGTTGTTCATGTTACTGTTTGAGTCTTACTGTATATATTACTTCAAAATATGGTGCAATGTAGTAACCACATGTTTTAGTGATCTATTTCAAAACTGAAACTTTACTATTCAGGAGATACTAACAGATTTCAGCTGGTGCATAGCTGACACTGACTCTCTTTTCAAAATGAAAAGGAGTGATTCATATGAGACCTTAATGTGAGACCTGGTATGGAATTTCAATCACTTATAGTCAGAAGAAATAACAATTGCCTCAGCTGACCCTTTTGCCTTCTTTCTGCTTTTTAAGGTTCCATAAGGGTGGGGGGGAAGTGGGTGAACAGCTGTATTGGCTGCTAACCAAGGGCTAGCCCAGTGAAACTATCACAATAAGACAAGTAGTATAGGGATGTTATCTTCATAACTTTTTATCAGATGATATTAGAAAGAATAAACAAAAATCTCTCTCTCAAAAAAAAAAGTCCACATCTTGTAGTGTGCCAATAACCCCTTGAGGCCAATTAACAACAAAACGATTTGTTTTGATAACCTGAGTAGTGTCTTGTATCTGTGGCATATGGATCTAAAATTAATTTAGCAAACCACAGAAAAGTCATTTCAGTAGCATTTTCAGTGACATGTTCTAACTTCACAATCGTCATATGGATGTTGCTTAAAGAATGTTGAAAGAGGCTTACATGCACGTGCTTTATTAGTGTGGTCCAGAGCTGATTACCTACCTTGATTTGAAATCTGTCTTAGAGAAGCAAACAAGGGGGAAAAGAGAAGGAGAGACAGAAAAAAAAGAAAGCCAATCCTCGGGCACCAGCTGGGAAGAGGAAGGAGAAAGTCCCCAGATAAATATCTGTCCAGTAAAGGTAGTGGTGACAATGATGATAGTAATGACAAAAAAGCCAACATCTTCCTGCTTGCTCCCTATTCCTGCTATATTTTCCATTCAGACCTTCTCAAGCTCCTCACTGGTAGCTTATGATACTGTTAGCAAAGATTTGAGCACATGTGAGTGCTTCAGAGTAAATAGTAGTTAAGCTTTGTGCATATATATCATTGTGTAATATTTGCTGTGTACTAAAATAACTATTAGCTGCTTGTTATCTCCTAGGCTCTATTCCAATATGAAGTTACAGGCTAAAAGCCACCACGTTTGGAGTCATGCAATTTTGATGTAGACTTATAGGTTAGATGCTAAAAGGCAAAAGAGTGAGCAGTGGGGTGAGAAAAAGTGTGATTTAAAAATCAGTGGCAGGCACTTTTTAGGAGAAGTCCAGCATGACAGTGGTTCAGAATTCAGTATTGCCAGACAAGAACAAGAGCACTTGTGATACCAGAGTGAAGGCACTGCTACAGCAGCCTGACAGTGTGTAGATGAAAGGTCACAGGCTCAAGAGTGAAGGACTGGCTGCATAATTGGAGATGAAGGACCACTAAAATTACAAAGATTAAGGCACTGTGCAACAGAGGTGCTGTGGAAACTCCATGTGCATCTTGGCTTGATGCAGCATTCCAGGGGACAGGAAGCTTCATCTCCTTGCACTGCATTTGAGTTTATACATGAAGCTGTGCTTGAGTCCAGTCATGTGTTGTGTCTGCCCTGCAGAAGTTACATGCTAACCTTTAGAGGACCCTCAATCAATGACTATGAAGAAATCATAGGTTTTTGCTATTATGTGAAGACAGAACTTATGACGCTTGGTTCAGCTTTATCTATTTTCCCCTTTGCTCTTTTTTAATGTTACATTACCATCCTACTGGTTAACATTATTGCCCAACAGAAACATAAAGAATTATCAACTGTCAGAGCTCAGCTTATACTCATATATTATGAACGGCTGTATTTTAAAAAACGAACAGAGTTTTTTTAAATACAACAAAAGTACTCTGCACTCAGTAGAGTGCTTTGTGGCAGAGAAGCCTTTATACTGACAATGTACTACTTTTATTTAATCTCTGCCTTGAAGATCTGCTTAAAATCCTGTCAAACCTTTTAGCAAGATGTATGGAAGAAAAATAACAAAGCAAACTTTTCCATTAAACAAAGTTATCGCTACATTTTTACATTAACTGTCATTTAAAGCATTTCAAGAATCCCTGAATTTTTGTTTGGTTTGTAGAGTTTGTGTTCATATTCAGGAAGTGTTTCATGATCTTCAAAAGATCTACCCTCTACAGTTTCCTTTTATCCAATTTCAGGTGAGACAATGAAAAGAGAAGGAAAAAAGTATTTTGCTTATTTAAATAGAATTTAAGTGACTTTATTTACACTCAGTAATAGTATATCTTTTGAATTCTAAGGCGGCTATTTTTTTTATAACAAATAAATAAAATTAACTTTTAAAAGCACACAAGATTCAAAAGGTGCAATAGAGAATTCGATTAATCTGCTTTTCACCATTTGAAATGTAAAGCCAGTACCATATAGATTTTTTTTCTTTTAAAAGAAGATATGTTTAAGGGACATTACATTTTAGATGCTGTGGTTTGGCAGGCTTCCATAGTTTGACAGATTTGAGAAGTGAAGAATCTGAATTGGAACCATATAAGTAGCTCATGTTTACAGAACAAATTTAATTTTGTACATGCTAGTTTAAGCTATGTAACGAGCCATTTAGATGTGATGATAGTAACTTTTTTAAGCACTAACAGCCAGCTACGTAGAAAGAGTTTGGGAGATGAGATTTTAGAGAATTTATTCTTCTTTTTGAAACAAAAGCATAAACATATGAAACACTATGAGCACATTCTTATTTAAATTAGTTACATTAAATTAGTCTGCATTACAGTTCAATTATAACGCCATTTTGCTGCATACATAAAGGTGTATTAAATAAGGTCATTATTCCTTGCTCCTTATCTTCAGCTAAGGATACACTGGTATTGTCTGAGGACACCAGAAAGGTATCCCTTGTTTTTAAGTTACAGATTCTTAAAATCTGATGGTTTATAATGGAAATAAAAATACATTTTTTTTTTTTTATGTCTGAATGGTTCTTTTTCAGTTCTTCAAATTAGGGAACTAGATTAGCTGGGATCTTTTTAACATGTCTTTGGTGCTATTACAGTGCTTAGAATGTAATTATTTTACAGTCTCAATAAAATTTCATATTTAAATTATCCTCACTTTATTTATAGTCTAATTCCAATTAATCAGACCCTTTAATATAGAAACCTCTTAATTTTATAGATCTTGTCAGAACACAGTAGGTGCTATTTCATGTTACTTCTGCAAGAATGTGCCTTTCTTTCTCCCTCAGATTCAAAACAAATGTGTACAACTTGCAACAGTCGCCCTATGTCCTTCCTACAAGACAGAGAAGTCTCTCCTGTCCTTGCAAATTGAAACTTTATAACTTTTTGACATTTCTTATGTCATCGAATAAATTATCAGACTTTTGCTTTCATGAGATAAAATTCCCTACTAGTTTTCTCTATATCCCCTGCTAGTTTTAAATTCCCTACTGGTTTCCCAATGTCATCCTGGCCTGTATCAAGAAGAGTGTGGCCAATAGGACCAGTGAAGTTACCCTACCCCTGTACTCAGTACCAGTGAGGCCGCATCTTGAGTACTGTGTTCAGTTTTGGGCCCCTCACTACAAGAAGGCCTACTACAAGGCACTCGAGTGTGTCCAGAGAAGGGCAACGAAGCTGGTGAAGGTTCGAGAGCACAAGTCGTATGAGGAGCAGCTGAGAGAATTTGGGTTGTTTAGCCTGGAGAAAGGAGGCTCAGGAGAGACCTTATCGCTCTCTAAAACTACCTGAAAATATAGAGATGTGAGAGTTGGTCTGTTCAACCAAGTAACTAATGATAAGAGAAGAGGAAATGGCCTCAAGTTGCAGCAAGAGAAGTTTAGATTGGATATTAGGAAGAATTTCTTTACTGAAAGGGTTCTCAGGGATTGCAATCAGTTGCCCAGGGCAGTGGTGGAGTCCCCATGCCTGGAGGTATTTAAGAGTTCTGTAGACATAGTGCTTAATGACATGGTTTAGCTGAGGACTTGTCAGTGTTAGGTTAATGATTGTACTTCATGATCTTAAAGATCTTTTCCAATCTAGGTGATTCTGTGATTTTTTAATGTATTGGTTTATTTTTGCTCAAAACAGACTTTTGTACATATTCTCTGTTGTAACATCTCTTTGATTACCCATATTTTGGGTTTTTTTGCCACAAAATTTATTTAAAATATGCAAGTAAATTGAGATAAATATTATGATAAAATGACAACTGGATCTTTTCAGTTTAATCTAAAGAGTAGATTTAGGTGCCACTGACCATATTGATAGTAAAAAACCTGGAAACTTTGAATCAATTTATTTTGCATCTTGGAAAATCAAATAGATTACCACAGAAACAAAGGAAGGATAGGAAAGAAAAACAAAGAAGGGATCTGTATAACAACAGTGTACTTATTTCAGTGTTACATCTTTTTATAGCAATTTTTAGGTATTATATCATATGCAGATTCTAAGTTCTTAAATTGTACCTACTATTGTAATAGTCTAAGCACATCACATAATCAGACAAAAAGAGCTTTATGAAATATATTCCTTTTCTTTAAAGGCTACAGCTGGAGGAGCTAGTCCTGAAAATACTGTTTTCATAGATCATGTGTACTGGATACGTTATAGTATACCTGTTCACTTACACTTACACTTAGTTTTCAAGACAAGGTTGTACATCAAAATGTGGAAACAGAATATCAACGGTAATTGCTTTAAGATCAGTAAAGATTATTTCTCATGGCAAATTCTGTACTGGTCAATGTTTGCATAATTTGAAGACTTGTAGATACTAATACTGATGTAGTTGATTTTTACTGGAGGAAGAGGGCATATGGTTAATATTCAGTGAATTGTATTTAACAAATGAAAATACAAGCAGATAGAAGAATTTTTTTTCTCATGTAGAGGACATGGAAAATCTTTTCTCTTTCATCTCTCTGGGCTGGGGAGGCAGATGATTCTCCCAAGATGAGGGCAGGTCTCTGGAACTCAAAAGGAATTTGGAAGGCATTGAAGTGACATGAAAGAGTACAAGAAGGTCCTCTGCAGGCAAGAACTAAAGAGCTCTTTCCGGATCATATGATAAGATTTGTTTGTGTAACTTGAGGTACTCAAATCAGTAGTTACTCAGAGTACATGTGCTAGATAAGGTATGTTGCATGACATCTTTCAAGGGTGATTGGCAGATTTTTATTTTTCAGTTACTGTAGATCGATGAGCCTTATCACTTCCTTACACAAAATTTCATGGCTTAATCTTTCATCAAGAATGTAAGAGATGTGGCTTCATTTCCTTTGTTTCTGTAAAATAAATTTAAATCTTATCTTTTCTGTAAAATAAATTTAAATCTTATCTGATGCCTCTTAGCAGAATGATCTTGCCAATGTGTCTAAAGAGTGTTCTTTCATTTTGCATAAAGAATTACAAATTAATTGGAGGTGATAAAAATAGAAATGAACATAAATATATGTTTCCAGTCTAGTAGTTCGGTAAATTCATGTACATGGTAACAGTGAATGTTGATTCATGGGTTATTTCATAATTTTATTTTCCAACTGTTTAATGTAAGAAGTTCCTTGAAGAAGTGTTCCTCCTCCCCTGTTTAATGCCTTACCCCCATTATGCTAAAGAGGTTAGCCAACATTTGATCACTTTATGACTAACTGATTTTCTAATCCCTTTATGTGAAGCAGAAGCCATAAGAGATGCATGTTTAAATCCCCAGAGGCAAAGTGAATTGAATTTAGATGCCATACATTCTGGCTGCATGTGCTAATTACTGTATTAAAAAGCAGCAGCAGTGTCAGCTACTATAATATTTTTGAAGAAAGGAACATGACCTTTCCTATAACTGTTGAGTATAACATTAGG
>NW_010296192.1:3491-14712 GCF_000700745.2 Antrostomus carolinensis | reverse complement strand
GACCAGACTCAGTATTATTGTCCATGGCTGCTCTTCTGAGTTTCTAGTCCCTCATTATGTGTAGCAAGCTCATGCAGTTCTGGATTGCAGTGTGCAGAAATGGTCAGAAAGGTACTCAGCTGAACTCCTTAGGGCATAAGGTCCTTTGTGTATCTGTACATTCATCACAAATTAAAGAGATTTCAGGTGTTAAGACACCAGATCTCCAAAAGCTCTGGTGGTCTGAAAAGAATGGAATCTTTCCATAGATGGGGCCAACATTTCTCTGGAAAAAAGTCACCTAAATCTCAAGGCTAAGAAATCAGGGGAGCCAACTAAACATGGTCCTAACTTGATATCCTAACATTAGCAAAAAGTAGCAAGAAAACCTTAATCTGAGACACAGTGTATTTTATCTTCAGACTGAACAATGAGATATAAATATCAATCTCATCCACCTTAAAAAATATAGACTAGTGATAGTATGTTATTGTGAGGTTTTATAAGGTTTTAAGCATTATGAATATTTGTTTGAACAGTACACCAATATTATTTTACATGTCTTTTTATGTTTTCAGTTATGTGATGAAATTTATCTTGCAAATTTGGAACAATTTTATTAGTCTTATTCAGAACTCAAACTTAGCCCATGAGTTGGAACGTGCCACTCTTCCTACACTATTATTTTCTTTACTGGGGAGCAATGACAAAAATGTCTACTCCTGAAAATGTCAATAAGTCCTTACTACAGATGGCTGTGAAAAAGACTCACCCACTCTTTACCTGTAAAAGAAGGGAGCTGACTGCTTGGTCCTGACCAATGTCAATAAATGTTAGTTTGTTTTTTAGGTTTTTTTTTTTTTATTTCTGGTGGATAAAAAATGTTTGAATGCTCTGGATTTATTGCCAGATTCTTTATTTCAGCAGCTTATTGTCTGCTTTTTCTAATACTTATTTGTAAAGGTGAACAGGGAAGTAAGTGAAATCAATGTTACACTTATTTGAAATATTACCGCAAGAACTATATTTCAACAAAATATCCAATTTTTATGGGATCCAACTTACCTGCATTATAGGATAGTCTGATGGAAGGACCAAGGGATAAATTTGAGCTAAAGCGAATTACATAAAAGCACCTAGGTGCACAAAATAAACATAATCAGTGAAATGCAGGAGATAGCAAGTTAGGGTTTCTAGGATTTTGTCCTACAGATGAAATCCAACAGAAACACACTTTTCCTAGATAGCCCATTAGAGTTTTTATAGAATCTAAATATTACTGCAAATAACCCATATTTTCTTGAAATGGATAATTCAATTTTTTTTATTTTTTTTTATGTGTCTGTTTTCTTTAGCTGAATGTGGAGCAACTGTCTCTGGAAATGAAGGAACATTGCTGTCTCCAAATTTTCCATCTAATTATGACAACAACCATGAATGTATATACAAAATTGAAACAGAAGCTGGAAAAGGGATCCATCTTAGAGCCAGGAGCTTTCAGCTGCGTGAGGGAGATATTGTTAAGGTAAAAAGAAAATAATTTCACTTTCTGCCATGCTCAACATTCCCATTGCATGAAGAACTTTGCTTTTAACACCAGTTATTTTTATTTTACTTTCTCTCACAAAAATAATAAATTCTATGTGGATAGCATCACTTTCTTTATACTAGATTCAATTATTTATACTAGATTCAAAGAAACTGTAGGTGACATTAAGAGTTCAATAACATTTATAGAAGAATTAGGCTATTTACAGTGGGTTAAAATCTAAAAAGAAAACCTAAAATGTAACCTTCCATTTTGAGGACTAAAGTGTCTATATAATTTTCTGTTTACAGTAATATTTATGTGTAGCATGGTGATTACTTAACAAAGGACAGATTTTAATTTTGTTATATTTTTATTTTCTTATTTTGTCTTGCACAGAACTCTTTGGGGTTTTTTTGGTTTTGTTTTGGTTTTGTTTTTTTTTTTTTTTCCCAAATTGATTAATTTGCTCATTTGACTAGAAAGAAGCTAGGTAACATATAAAATTGTAATATTGACTAAAACTAATGACAGAAGATGCTTTTCATTCTTTTACATTGTGAGTAATTACAATTAGGCCTTTGAAACATGGCCTAAATATATACAGATTTTGAATATGTAATACACTTTTCTACAGCATGGGCGTAATCTATCTTTTCCTAATAATAGCTGCTGCATTCTTGTATGCAGTGAAAATCATGACATTCATCTGAAGTGCTGAGCATACATTAAATTATTCTTTTAAATGTATGTCTATAAATTTTCGGAGTTAATTGATATTTCAAATCACCAAGTATTCAGAATTCAGTTTGCAACTTGCTGCCTAGGGATCTCACAGCAACCTGTTTAACATATTAGAAATCGCTGGTTAGGTTTCTAAATAGATTTTACTATTTTTATTTGCACTGAATGCTTCCCACCAAGAGTTTAAAGATATCATTGTTATGGATCAAATTTCGATAGCAAGACTTTTATCCATTTTCTCATCTTAATAGAATCCTTATGCAAATAATTGTGACAATTCAATTTGAAGTTATACATTTCCTGCAAAGTACAAAGCATTTAGAGATAAGATGAAGCTGGTGAGGAAAAAAAAAAACCCAAAACAACTTCCCTTACTTCCCTACTTCCCTTTAAGTATTCTTTATTAATGTAGACATTCATATCTTTGTTATTACACTTGTTCTTTTTAGCAAGTACAGACTGGATTAGACCATGAAATAAGCAAAGCTGTAAGAATTTTCAATAGTATTAGAAAGTTACAGTCAAAAGAACAGTTTTCTCCATCTTTACCTACAAAATCCTTGATATTAAATGCCTACATGATTGTGTGGCTACCATGTATGAAACACTGCAAGACCTTGGCCTGTGGTTTTCCTTTTAGATCAAAGAGAATTGAGTACGTGGGAAAAATATGTGATCTATGTTGTCCTTTGTTCCCATGTTCCATGGTATCACAGTGCAGATCCCAAAAAGTATTTTTGCTCTGAACAGATGTAGCAGACAAGAAAGAGCTGCTTGGGTAGGGTACATAAGTCACCCAGGAGCTTTGCACATATTAAGTTTATAAATAATGTAATACCTGCACAAAAAATAAAAAATCTTAGAAAACCCTAAACAAACATTCAAACAAACTCAATTATCCTTCAGAACATTTAATGAGTAATATGAAGCGTACTTAGAGATATTCCCTGGAGATATAAGAAAGATTTGCCTGAGAGAAAGCTGTTCTGAGCAATCTGTTAGATACTTTCTTCTTTCATAGATCTGTTAGCACAATACTCCTGAGGATCTAGAGGAAGCAAAGGCAAAATTGTGTTGATGTCTGTACTGCAAAGCGCATTCTTTGGTTCTGAGGCAACTAACGTGGCATAACTTCCACTATACAATTAAATACTCTTCCCCCATAGCCTCTCCATAACCTGCAGTTATAAAACTAAAGTCTATTTCCTCTCCACTCCTGTGCCAGGATGTGCTTGTACATACTTCCACTGGAATCAGCCCTTGATCTAGCCCCCAAACTTACCCAGGCATTATCTGGAAGACTGCCAAAAGGAGCAGGACAAAATCTTGACTGAAAATGTGCTGGAGGTTGAACAGAGTGTACAACTGAATGTTAATGTTTTGAGCTGTGTCCTAGCTTTTTTTATATTAGTGGCTAAAGTACCTCTAATGTTCAGATTTCATAAACTTGTCCATGCAGTTTCTGATTTCTTTAGTTAATCTGTAGGAGATACTATTCTAGACTGAAAGAAGTGTTCTTTGCAGTCTTGCCATGCATCATGAGATTGCACTGACTGCCTGATTACCACTAAAAGGCACTTTGTGATGATTCAGTCTTCTAGCTAAAAGCAGAGAACATTCCAGCAACCTAGCATGGGAATTACATGAAAAATTTTTGTTTTCCAAAACAATGCCAGTTATCTTCGAAACATAAGTTACCTTCCTGAGTTGAACCAAGTGGTCCATCTACTCAGTATGCTTTCTCTGGTAATAGTGATAGGTGGTTTTATTTAGGTAAAAGCTTGGCCACTCTCTGTGCTCCATTTCCCTTATGCTCCTCCAACATCCACAGCTGTTAGGTTAAATTAGACCACACTTTACTGTTTCTTCCATCTGCTACAGACCTGTTGTCTTTGAATTTTGTTAGTCCTTTAAATTAGCTGATACTACTAGATACCTCTTCCGTGACAGCAGATTCTGGACGTTCACTATGTGCTGTGTAAGGAAGTAGTTTCTTTAATCTGTTTGAAATCAACATCTTCAGTTGATTAATGAAACCTCAAGTTTCATTAAGTACTCATTTGCTCTAATAGAGGATTTAATGGATAGTTTTGCATTCATGTTCTCTAATGCCTTCATGATTTCATAATCTTCAATCCTACCCATGCTCAGCCTTCTGTCCAAACAGCCTGCTTTTGAGGCAGATGCTCCTGAACCATTGCCTGTCTTCACTTTACACATCTCCACTCTGCCCTTCTGCACACGCACAGAGCAGAACTGCACAGAAGACTCAAGAAATAGATACTACAAGGCAGTACTATGTACAGAGGCAAAATAGCGCCCTCTATTTTATTTTTAACTTTAGTCCTCTACAAACTCTCATATTTCAATGCTACATCATCTTTAGGACTAATTGACAATTTTGTTTCTACACATGTGCAGTGATGTATTCTCCTTCATACAGGGTCATACATTTGACTTCTTCGATATTTTATTGGAAGTCACTATTGCATTCCTTTTCCATTAGATTTATCAATTTTTTTCAAATAAATTAGCCTTTTTTATATCAGTAAGGAAAAAGGGAAATATTTTATGGACTACAGCAACTAATTTTTCAGCAAGGATGACTTCAGTCTCAGGTAATACAATATTTTATTATTTTATTTTTTAATTATTTTAATTCCCTAAAATGGTTCAGAAATGTGCCTTAACTGTGATTGCATGTTTTGGTTATAGTGTAGTTTAAGCAAATACATACTGTCTCTTCTCCCTTTTACCTTTTCTTTCCTGATTTTTTTGGGAAGGAGATCTGAGCATGTGAGACAGAAATAAATTTTCATGTGCTCTGGCCAGATGTACAGTCTGAGGAACTGGATAATTAATACACTCTCAAAAGGCTTACCATTCCCACAGGTTTGGCAGGGCTATGGACTTCTGAAGCTTGCTTTCTCTCCTATCTGTATCCTAAATATGAGCAAAATATGCTAGAAACACCAAACCTCTCTTGTGTTTGCACAGAAGGAAGCCTCAAGACTACTTTGCAGGCAGCTTGCGCGGGATGCACGAAGGCTTAAGAATATTTCTAAATGTTGAGCTGAAATATAGGACATTTTCCCACCTGAATATCTTAATCTGTTTTTAAAGAAAATATGTACATATATAATGTTGCATTGGGTGCAGGTGCCCAGGTTTTGTTAGTGGAGAGCTGCAGGGGTGGCCCCTGTGAAGAGAGGCCGGGGCTGCCCTATGCCAGACACAACCAACTCCAGCAGCTCCAACTGACCCACTTCAGGGCATGGCTGAGCCCTCCAGCCAAGGTGATAGTACCTTGGGGAAAAGGTATTTAAGAAAGGGCAAAAAATGCTGCACAGTAGTGTGTAAGAAAGAGGAGTGAGAAAAAAAAGTGTGAGAAACAATCCTGATAATACCAAGATCAACTCACCACAAATGTCTTAGGGAGTATATAATACTATTTGTTTCAGGTAGGATCACTAAGACTTTCATGAGGATTTAATTAAAAGATTTGAGAGTGCATATAGGAAGATGCATAGCAATGTCAGCAAGCTATACAGGAATTATCTCTCAAACCATCGAAGCAATATTTTAAAAGCATTTCCCTATGGGGTGATTTTATGCCCTAAAGATCTCTGAATTAAGGAAAATAGCAAAGTTTATTTTTAAGTAGTTTATTTTTACTGTCAGAATGAGAAACTGGAGTTTAAGAAAATCTAGCCAGCATTTCCCTCCTCCTTCAGGTGAGTGTTTTTACATTACCACAGCATGTGCAGATATGTTAGCACCATTACTAGAACATTTTGCCTCATCAATAATTGTAGCACTGTCCTCTTCTCTTGCCTGCATATTTTAATCCCATCAGCAGAGCAAACACTTACTTTTTAGTTCCTCACAAATGTTTAGATGAAATGGGGCATCCCTGAATGCTCTGGCTACATTTATCCTACTGCTCTGAACAATGCTGTGATCATTCCCCGCTGATGCCAAAGACAGGTTCTGCAGGCTGCTGCATCCATAATGTTAAACTCTCTAATCTTACAAAACAAGGTGGCTCACTCAAACTGTTTCTCAGAAGCAGTCCCTGGACTATGCAGCTCTTGCACTAATGCTTTATCAGGAAAGATTTGTGGGAGTGTTAGTAAATCTGCATTAAATGTGTGCCAAGGACGTTCTGACAATAAATGCTATGTAGAGACTGGACTCTGTCACTGTTTACTTGCTGTGAAAATACAAACCATCTTCAGCTGTATATATTAAACTAGTTCGACTGTTGGCAGAAATGGGAATATTGAGGCTGTGGTGCATAGGGAATTACAAATAATTTGCAAGGGTACTTCTGACAGCAGTAAGACCATGTTCATAAGGAAAGGTCAAATCTAATGCTTTCAAGGAGAATACGTGCAGGCTAATGACTATAAGTCATAGGAGAAGCTTTCTATAGCTGTAGCCAAGTTTGAACTTGAATTAGCAGGAAAGGAATCTGAACTAAGTAAAGAAAGAGAATCACCATTTTGAGGCATATGGCAAAACTGAGTACCTGGATTATCTGTTTTAAATCTTATCCTTTCTCACTCACTAACACTAAATCTTCCCAATCTCCCTGCTTTAACTCCCTGCCTCTTGAAATTTCATAATTCTTTAAAGTGGCCACTTATTGTAAAAACTTGATAATTCAATCACCATGATTTTGTTAGAGGTAAGAGGAAAACCAGAATGTACTCTCATCTGTTTGGACAAATAGACCTTTCTTCTATCAATGGCTAGCATATTATTTTTTGAAAGCTTCTTTTAAGGAATGACATTATTTATATCTGTAAATGTTTGTTAAACTAAATTTATGCATGTTATTTTTATTAGTTGATTCTGTTAATGTCAGCACTTGAGATGAATGAGGTACATTCAAGACTTTCACCTATACTGATGGTATAGTGGTATTTTCTCTGGTCTGCTTTTAACTGTTGGCCATCATCCATAAATGTAGTTGTCATGGTCTGTCCTCTCAAATGATGCATTTCTAAATTTCATTAGAAGATCTAACTGGACATTCAAATAGGAAAAAGTATCTGTGAATCAAATGTATCAATTTAGATTGTTAAATGGGTCACTGCCTGCTTCTGTCTGGAATTGATACCACAAGGTCTGAGAATGAAAAGATGAAGATCCAGAGCTTAAGATATTTCACTTTTTTGAACTAGTTATCTACAGTCACTCTAGGACATAAGAGATCAGGGTAAATTAACTTTTACCTCATATTAGAAACCAGTTGTTCAGATTCATTACTTGCTTCTGTGTAAGCATCCACATTATATAAGGTGTATGTTTTGGAAGTATGTAACACTCCATATTTGCATATTTCTTCTTGAGAAAGTACAGGTGATTTATTTAATTTAAAGAAGAAATTAGCTTTTTAAAATTCATCTTCAGACAAAAAAAAAAATCAAAACAAAAACCTAAAACAAACTAACCATCACAGATTATTTTGGCACTTTATGGCTTTCAAGGTCTTGCAATAAGCGAAAATCATTTTTCAACCCCTAGCCAGTGCTGAGTCTTTGTACCTGTCCTGTACTGGTAAGCAATCAAAAGGAAATTCTTATTCATTCTAGGATTTGAAAAATCACAGAGGTTAATATTGTTGATTTTGTCCTCCACTGAAAGTTTTTAATAAAGTGACATGGCAAATATGAACATCTCTACACTTAGTTTGGAAATAGACTCACATCTTTGTGAAGGCCTATATTTCTTTGTTAAAACGTACAGTAAAACAAAAAAATACTGCAGACTCAGAGTTTGAAATAAAAGGTGACAGATTGACTTTAATACCTCAGTTCTGCTCTTGATATCTCCAGACACTGGAGAACAGAGTAGAAGGGGGTTTATCTCTTACAGCCTTGCTTCAATGGTGATTTCAGAAATTATACTTCTGTTAGCCTTTATGAATAACTGTAAAAAATAATCTGAGTTTATGAAACCTCAGAAGATGGAAGTCCTGTATAAATATTAATTTAATTAAAAATGAGCTCAGAAAACAGAAAAGGAAAAAGACTATAAAACACCTTAAGGGTGACAGAATATTTTTTATTTCATGGAACTGCATAACCAAATGGTATGTACCTCACAAAATAGAAGCATTAACTTTTTGGAGAAGCTATTGGCAATGCATAGCTAACTTTTTCAAATATTTAGATTTTATGTCCAGTTTCATACTATTATTTTGTTTCTACAAGGTGTATGATGGAAAAGACAGTTCTTCACGCTCTCTGGGAACCTTCACCAAAAATGACATGATGGGAGTTATACTTAATAGCACCTCTAACCATTTGTGGATAGAGTTTAATACCAATGGATCTGATACTGACCAAGGATTTCAGCTCACTTACACAAGTAAGTAGCTCACAAATATGGGCTGACTGACTGTTTCATGGGGAAATGTGTATTTCTCAGCTGCAGTGATTTATCTTGGAATGATTAAGATATTTCCCTAGAATGTACTGTGATTAGCAGACTTAATTTTAATTTTAATTGCCTACATGGCTGTATAGGTGTTAGTAATTTAAGAACATTAGTAAAACCAAAACTGTGACCTTTTAAGTTTAGAAAGCATTGTTATTTTTAAGATTTAGCACTGGGGTTTGAAAAAGTGTGAATTGTGACATACGTGGGTTGAATATATTAGTGTTATACTGTAGCCAGTTTTTTAAAAAAATGGGATATTCAATCCCTGCAGTTAGTCTTTTAAAAAAGAAGAGTACAAACAAGAATAAAAATAGTACAATGTGCCTGGGTGCACACTCTTGGCATTTCCTGACTGCTTGTCAGGTTCAGGGTGCAGTATGCTGGAAGGAGACCTGAGTAAATAGGTTTTGATCAACAGTGTGCTTGTCCCACAGTTTGCATGTAATTAATATCAGTAATTTCACTGTCAATTAAAAAAAAAAAAAAAAAAAAAAGCCTTCTGAGGGGAATAACTTTGGGAATAACTAGTTTGTTTCCAAAACACAAAAACAGATATTTTATCCAGGTTTCAAGGAATCTCCAAGTACCCTTTATCTTCAGTTTATTGCCCTTTACGTCAGCTTCCATGGGGTCCTGATGAATCCAGCAGAGCAGAGCACCACATCATACTGTGGCACAGAAATGAAATCATAGCTCTTTCTAGTATATCTGCTGGTTTCTGTTTGGATTGGAGCCAGCTGTGAAATAAGCAGAAATCATTTACTTTCCTTTCTGTCTTTCTGCTGTGCCTGGTAAATCTGAAATCTTATCATCTCACCTTTAGCATTTTTTTCTTACAGAACTATAAAAGAAAGGAAGGTTTCTCTGGCTAGATTAAATGGATTAAAGTTTGGTGGGGTTTGTTTTGGTTTGGTTTTTTGTTTGTTTGTTTGCTTGTTTGGTTTTTTAATCTAGATAGTATATATCCTTTCATTTTATGTTTCAAAATCCAGAAAGAACCACTAGGCAAATCTACTCTGATATGCCTATAGAACCTGTAGATTTTTCCCTTTAAAAAAAGGAACAAAACATTTGTTTTTTAAAAAAATCTTATTTTAAGGGCTCTGATTTCAAGGAACTTGAACCATTTTCTTTCAAACCCCACTACAGTGATCAGTTCCACCTACCTTTTATTTAGCCTTTTATTTAAAGAAGGAATTTTGCTTAATCTCTGCATCCGATAGCTTGATTTTGTTACACTTCAATTCACAAGTCTAGTAAAATTTGCTCTCCTGTACCAGACATTTCTGTGTAAGATAACACATGATAATTCATGCCTTAAGGCCTTTTTCCTAGCTGTTTGATTAGTTTAAAATCTCTATTTTCTCTTTTTCCAAGTATATTCACATTTTATGAAGTATATATATTTTGAACAAAAAAGAATTTTTAAGATGACTTTAATTCCCTAAGAGTAGAGGACATCAATAGAGGTCTGCATGTAAAAATATAAGTTTATACATGTTGTAGCCACAATTGACTCATGTGATAGTTGCCTTTTTTTGGTTGACAAAATGTCAGTTCTTCTTTCGTAATTTCAGTTTTATAATTTGGGGGAAATTTTTTTCCCCATCAAATTAGAACTTTTCTCTGTGAGACACTTCTAGTTAGCCATAGGCATTCCCACAGCTGGACCTGCCTTTCCTGTTCACTGTTCAGTTAGAAGATTAGGCCATTTTGGTATAAAGATGCCAGTGTTTTGTGCTGTCATGTCAGTAGTATTTAATGTTAAATTGACATTCAAATTAAAATGCCATCTTATTGATGCCACACAGCGACAGGCAGTAAAAGCAAAACACAGCTGTCTGGCAAAAGTAACACACTGCAACTTTAAATAAGAAGCAATGCAATACAGCTTCTGAATAACAAATAGGCAGTCTTCCTGCAGTGTCTAACCACTCCCCTATCACAGTCCTGACACAAGATGAATTTTAACAATGGCTGTTTTCACTCATCATGTGGAGTACTGAACTTACTCTCACCTGTGTAACAAGTGCTTCCTTGCTACTCTTTAATCCTCATTCCTTGAAAATAGTCTCACTTTTCTTTGCTATTAGAAAAAACAAAACAAAACAAAACAACAAACAACAGGCCCTCCACACTTTCTCATACATGTCATATGCAACTGTTTTGTGATGCTCTGTGTACTGCATCTAGTTGTACAGATCACAGAGTACTCTGCACTCTACTGTACTTCCACAGTAATCGTTCTTAACTCCTGTGAAGGTAACTTGTACAGTAATTTTACCTGTGTCTTCTTTGCTGCATTTAGATGTCAATGTAAAAATTACTTTCACAATTTGTTTGCCAGTAGCTGTGTCATTTGTTGTCTTTTAAAGACATTGCTGTGTTATGTATGTGTCCGAAATTAATAGAAAGCAGGTAAAACACTTACTTAATCTTCATATCTCAAAACAAATGCTGCAACAAAGAAGGCAGTGTCTGTGCTTCCTGTTCAAATACTTGTTCATCCTTGTTTTCTCA
>NW_010296192.1:0-3445 GCF_000700745.2 Antrostomus carolinensis | reverse complement strand
TACCAGCTAGAACTCTCAAAACTTATTTCTTTTCAAGGTGCCTGAAGATACATGTTTATATTCATAATACTGTCCACCCATGTCCTCAGAAAGTATCCTGGGGTTGTGATGTGTAAGGAATCCCTTTTATATACCAATACCCCTATGTAGAACAGCAATTTGGACTCTCCTCAGACCTGAGGGCTTTTACCAAGTTCCTTGTGCTGGTGATTGAGAATGTCTGAAGTTGCTCTCTGTTCTTATCCAGACATCTGCTTTTTTAGGAGCAGCTTATCTAGCTCTCTATGGCAATTTCATGGTTCCTCAGTCCTATGCAGGGTATAATAGAAGCAAAATCTTCACTTATCTGCAGAATAAGCCTTGGAGTACATTGTAATGAGTCAGTGGAAGGGTCCATCTGCTCCAGGAATATTGACAGATCTTGTCTGTAGGAATGTGTCTGGCTGCACTGAGCCACTCAGCAGTATGTTCTGCCTCACAGCAGACTCTTGTGTGCTTCAAAAACATGCAGAACTAGTTACAGACTATATAAAGTCTGAAAACCATTTAGAGATCTGTGGTATACTCTGCAGCTACCTTTTAACTTCCTGAAGGCCTTTCACTCACCTGTTCCTGATGCTACTATAGATTAGAAATGAAGTTCTGTGTTAGTTCCTCAACACTTGTCTTTTATTTGTATCTATTTCTCTATGACGTGAAATTAGATATTGACCTGCAATTCTGTGCTAGGAAATTCTGTGCTAGGATGGAAATGAGGGCTGGAAAAATTCTCACTAAGTATTTGTCTTTTTGAGAAGAAATGTTATGTAAACTCAGATCTTAATTTTAACTTCCACGAATTTTGAATCCATGACCATTTCCTTCATTGAAAGCAGAATTCCAAGTAGCTGTCATTCCTGCCAGAAGAGTGTGCAGGATTCAGGCCCTTGAACTGTACTCAACTCCATAGTTCTTGCATCAAATTCTATCTATCGTTCCTAAAAGAAAACAGATTTAGGATTATGCATGGATAGATTTATTTTTTTAAATATAGGTTTAATATTTTTATTTGCATTATGATCCTCTATATTTAGCATGCATAGTTATCAGTTTTACAATATTTTTTTTCATTGGTCTCAAGATATACTTTTAAGATTAAGAAAATAAATTTTGAAATAAATTTCTCAGACATGATGTACTGGTTTTCAACTGGTATTCGTACTATTCTGTTACAGCTAAAATCTTAGTTCTAATTTTCACTTTAAGTAAGTTCTGCGTTATTAACATTCTCTACCCCTACATCTTTCAAGGGATAGTGAAAGTTAGTGCATAGAAGGTGAATCTGAATTGGCATAATCTAAATGTATAGAAATTGTTTAAACCTGTAAAATAATTTAAGAGAATCCTGAACGGAAATTTAATTTAGTTCATTTCCTATTCTACAGTAATTGAAAATGTTAAAAGACTGTTAGTGAAAACAATGTTCCGAAACTGCAAACTCAGTCAATTATCTTAGCACACAAATAGACTCAAATTCAGAAATATAGAGGCTTTGCCTCAGGCTGTATAGTGTCGATTAGGCAGAACAATCCAGTAAAGAAAAGAAGCTCTTGGATTCCAAAGAGATCCGTTCCAAAGAGAACCTTCACACACTGCAGTAAAAATGTAAGAAAAAAAATAACTTAAAATAAACAAAAGGTAAAAAACATTAAATGAGTATGTCTTAACCTATACATATGTATATTCACAGGTCATTTTAAGAGCAGTACAATTATGTAACTAATGACAAATTAATGTAAGCTGTATCGCATGCATAGAATAAAACTATTTTAAAAGAAAGTCAATGTTGCAAAATTGAGAAGTACAAATTTAATAAATGTCAAAAGAAAGGTTCTTAGAAATTTTAATTCAGTTCACTTGTGTACAAAAATTATGATATCCTGTTTAATAACATTATTATGTTATAGTTTCTTCCTTCCCTCCCCCTCAGAAAAGAAAGCTGACTTCTGCTTCTGAAGTATTCAATACTTACATAGTCTGGTCACATTCTCAAAACTATGCTTCTCCTGCACACAGAACAATATATCTATTCAGGACAACATGATAAAGAAAGATTTTATTTTTTTTTAATCTTATTTTGTGAAAATCAAAAGATCTCATGAGATTAGGATAAATATGCTTTCAGTTTTAAAGCATGGGGAAAAAAAAAAAAAATCCTGACTCAGGCATTTGGAATTTTCAGTACACAATTCTTTACTAGGGTTTTCCATTATGGTGAATTTCAAAATATCGGTGTTTTTGCTTTTGTTTTGTTTTGTTTCTTCTGCGCATAATGAAAGTAAACTTCAGTTTATTAACCTATTTCAGTAAAAACTTCCTCTATATGGTTCTATCTCAGAGAATAATCTATGTATCAAGTTTAACAGTCTAAAATAATATGGTTAAAATTAAGATTTAAGGAATTGCTGTTTAAAACCAAAAAGACCCAATGGTTACCTGTTTCTCCGTTTACATGTTATATAGTAGCTTGTTTGCATGTCATGCTTTTTCCTGCAATGAAAGTTTCTAGTTTCTCAAAATTAAAGAAAAAAACTTATTGGTAAATGAGCAGAAAATGTAAAGATCTCCTTTGCAAACAGAAGATATTAAGAGAATTTAGATTAAATTAAGCATCATTTCATGTCATCATAATCAGTATAGTATAATTTGTATTTTTACACATGGGTTGGAAGGGACCTCAGGAGATCATCTAGTCCAACCTCCCTGCTAAAGCAGGTTCCCTACAACAGGTTGAACAGGAAAGTGTCCAGGAGGATTTTGAACATCTCCAGACATGGAGACTCCACAACCTCTCTGGGCAGCCTTACAGTAGAGAAGTTTTTCCTTAAGTTTCTTTGGAACTTCCAGTGTTCCAGTTTTTGCCCATTGCCCATTGTCTTATCACTGGACACCACTGAAAAGAGCCCAGCCCCATCCATTTGCCCCCGCATTTCAGGTATTTATAGACATTGATAAGATCCCCTCTTAAACGGAACTGCTATTATCTTATTGTTCTTTTCTGATGGCCTTCTTTCCTAGTTTGACCTCAAGTTGGATGAAAAATTATTGTTTCCAGTTTAGGAT
Source organism: Antrostomus carolinensis (assembly GCF_000700745.2). Lineage (NCBI taxonomy): Eukaryota > Metazoa > Chordata > Aves > Caprimulgiformes > Caprimulgidae > Antrostomus > Antrostomus carolinensis. Next base: position 343 of record NW_010296192.1, on the reverse strand, counting down.
TATTGATTCAACTCTCTGTTTGGAGGAAGAGAATCTGTACATAATGAGTATGAGATGAGGGCAACCACTGCCATTATTACCCAACTAATTATCTTATTGATAAGCAGTTCCTTAAGTCACGTAGATGACCTACACTTAGTAATCTACGATGATGGACTAATCTTTCTTGCAAGCTTCTTCATCCTGCAATTCAAATATAAGATCTTTTAGATGCCTCATTGATTTGTCAACTGTTAAATTTCTGAAAGAATAAACTATAACAGTCTAATTATAAAATCTGAGCAAAACAAATATAAAGATGCTATTCTGTTCCATACTGTATTGGGTTTGCGTGGCAAGGTTT
>NW_010296191.1:29826-34814 GCF_000700745.2 Antrostomus carolinensis | reverse complement strand
GAGGTGCCTTCCAACCTCTACCATTCTGTGATCCTATGAATTACCCTCACTTCATGTTCTCCACAGCATGATGTCTACTCTTCCTAATCTCTCTAACCCTTTCCAAGGGGAAGGGCAGCATCTTCTTGGCTGAGGCAGCTCTTCCATCCCCTACCTGCTCCTCATGGCACCACAGACCTTTTACATCCATGCATGGCATGACTTCCCATCCTCAGGGTCTTTTGAACTGCCAAAGAAAGTACTGCTTTACTTTGCTTTTATGCCTTTATCATTAGACTTCAAAAAATTTTCCCTTCATCTTTGTTCAGTCCTGTGAGCTACATTATGCTGCTTGTTCTGTGCTGTGAGTTGCAAATCTTCCTCTTTGTTCTCATGTTTTCCCCATAAATTTTGTGTTTGTTTCCTCTGTAATCCCTAATTGTTCTGTTACCAGCAGAAACACAGAACCACAACACACCTTTCTTTTTCTGTTCTCCTCTTCCAGTATGAGAATTCCTTTTCTTTTCCACCTTCACTTCACTCCAGGGTGCTCCCAACCCTCCTTTCGCAGTATGGGGTCTGTGCTTAAACCCTGCCATTGTTTTCCTTAGGACAGTACTGAATTGAATGCTTGTTGGTTCTGAAGTGTGTGTGTCTTTTCAGTGCAGTTTTTACAATCCTCTTTCTGGTGTCTTTTTTATTACCTCTTATCAGATATGCCTTTAAAAAATACATGCTCTACCCAAGCAGCACTTCAGGATTAAGTTCTGTTCCTGACTCTGCTGATGACAAAATGTCTGTGTCAATCAGGCAATTGACCTGCAATAGCCAAAAAAGGAAGTGAGGCTAAGTGAGGCTTTTTTTCCCAGTCTTAGGCAAATAGTAGACTCCTCAATGGCTTTTAAAAATGCAGCTACTTGTGTATTTTTATAAAGAGAAAACATCAGAGAAAAAAGCTTTTAGAATAAAAACAATAAGACCTGATCTTCCAGAGCTGCTTCAGTGCCTGGCTGGATATAAGAGATTTGCCCAGGGTAGTTGTTAACTGTAATCTCAGAACCCCCATTTGATTCTTCTGATATGTTAATTTATAGTTAGGCAAGGACTGCTGATCTCTAAGTAAAAGTACATGGCACCCTGTCTCTTTTAGGATATATAGTCATGTAGCAAGATCTCGTGGCTGAATTGGGCACAGTTGTTTGCAACAGTTAATGTTTCAGTTTTTCATTCCCTTTTTCTACATAATTAAACAATCTGGGGAGCCTCTACTTCAAGCAAGATTTAGGAAGCTCTGTACATCTCAGTAAGTCAGTTCTGAGAGATGTATTTTTACAGGAATCCACTCAGACTCCTGGAGCTATTTTGCTACCACTTGTGCCAAAGTACATACAGGTCCTAAGATAAAAGAAGAAAATGTGCATTTATTTTAAGTACACATAACCTCTGAAATAGGTTAAGCTGTGACAACATATGAGCGAAGAGGCAGGGAAAACAAGCTGAGAGCTGATTCAGTCCTTTAAATGTAAATCAAAATGCAAGAACACCCTAGTTGTTTTTCTCCCCAAATTCCTTCTTTGCCAAAATGTGACTGCTTAAGTGCTTTTGTCCCTCCTCAGATATAAAAGGAGTAGGAAATTTGGGAATCATTGTCTCCCGAACTTCAACTTGGTTTCAGCTCCACTGGGGTCGGTGAAGAAAGGAAGGGGCACTCCGCTAGTTTACAAGGATGTCTGGCCTTCAGTGTAAGCAACAGCCAGTAGTTCTTCATTGGGAAGCTGTTCTCTGTGTTATTACTTTATTTAATTCTAATTAAGATACAAAGGTACTGCCTCAGGATGACTTTGGATATGTTTCACTGTAGCCAAGAGCAAAAGGTGTCCAGTGCATGTTTGTGTGTTTTGGATGACAAATAGAATAATACAAGAATAAATTTATGTTTTTGTTTTCTACAGGAACAATGTCTGGAGGCTTCAACTTTGGGGTAACAGATGGTTTGAACTTTGCACCTCGACAGATTTTTAGCATCACAGCTCGGATGCTAATCATTAGCCTTGAAGTGAACAAAGGACTCGGAGTCTTTCCAGGTCTGTTTTTAAAACTTACCGCGATTTCATTCATTTGAAAAAATTGCATAATTTACTGCTATTTGTCAGATAGCTAGCTGGCTAAACTATAGAAAACAGTACCCGGTAACAGCTATCTGTCTGCTCTTTAAAAGAACAGTGATGTTTTCTCAAACAACATATCGCCTTATTGTTTCATAGTCTTTGCAACTTTTTGATATGTGCATGTGCTTGAGGTCATGGAAGTTGGCGGTGAAATGTGTAAGTGTAGTGTGACAATAACAGTGTCTGCCTAAGCTCTGAACTGAACATTCACCATTCAGACTTCTCTAAAAGCTCTATATTATATTTCTATACGTAGAGGTGTCATAGCTGGTTGTGATTTTTCCTGGTAAAAGCAGAGTGAACCTTGTGTCTTTGTGATTCTGAACAGCATACATAAGCTTGGCAGATTGCTTCTTTGCTTTCTTACTGTTTGAACTAAGTTATGGAGAGCAGCACAGACTTGCTGATGAGTAAGAATGACTGGAAACTTTGTTTTGTATTTGTGGATTTGGAACTAGTTGGATCAGCAGCTGAGTATTTTTTTAATTAAATCTTACTCCTGCAAGAGTTGATGTGTTAATGGCTCACCAGAGCCATTTACTACTTTGCACTTTCAAGAATAATCCCTCATTGGGTTAGTAATCTAACATTAATTACAGGATTAAAGGAGAAGTGAAGATTAGTTTTTGCTCTGAGCATGAACTGTATAGCCAGAGAGAGTTGATAAAGCTCTATAAGCATTAATCTGTACCTTGATTATTAATTTGATACAGAGGATGAGCACTTTAGTTTCTTAAACTTCCTGAATATAAGCTGCATGAACAAAGGTTTGCAACAAAAGCCACTTAAACACAGGCAACAAAAAGTGAGAGTGTAGGAGCATGATCTACTAATTCAGTCAATATAAATGGGATTCACATAAATCCACTTACAGAGTTTATTAATCTGCAGTTTTGGTGTGTCAGGTTGCCTCAGGCACAGGCATTTACAGGAATTCTGTCTTAAGCCAAGGATAATAGTATGAACAGTATGCCTGATACTTCCATAGAAGGCAAAGTCTCTAGACTGTCTATCAGTTCTCCAGTTTGCAAAATACAGTATTTCTTTCAGCACTGCAAAGGGTATTCATCTAAGCCTGCAGTTTTTCCTGAATTCTCACTTACTTTGTGTTAGCAAAATTCCTTTTAATTCCTTTTTGGTGTTAAAAAGTATTACTAGCTTTTTCACCTGTTCTCTTAATGATACTTTAAAAAGACTTTCTGGAGCTGTATGGGTTTTAGCTGTACTTGCTCATCATGAAATGACTATTACAACAATGATGGTGCCAAATGCTTAATAAACATAAAGACAATACCAAATGTCCTGTTATATTTTATAGCACTGCAGGAAAAGTTAATTTTGAGACAACTTGGAGAATCTTCTCTCTAGGAAAGAAAAATATTCTGAAGAATTTGCCATGTCTTCATGACTGGGTGTAAAGTATTCTCTCAAGCATATTGTTTTGCAATTTTATATGAGCATGCACTGCTGTCTTATTTTGTGCTGGGTGTACCAGATTTGTTTATACAATTTATGGATTTTTTTCTATTCAACAGTAGCTTGTTTTATTCAGTGTGCTCAGTAAATTGACTGCTAGATATATGAGTTTTTTCTTATGTATGCTAGATATCTACAATGTGAGGATTTGCTCTCTTCAGGGAAGCAATTGCTCACAGAAGGAATGAGCTGAGTTGGTCTTTGAGAGGAGAGGCAGCCCGGCTTGTAAGTATTTGGAAGCAGAGCTGTCTAAGCAGTCAGTAGATGGGATGATTCATAACTTCAGCAGTGACAGGCAGAGTGCTCGTGCCAGAGCACTTTTACAAATCTTAAATGTAAGCAGTAAAAATAGATACCAAAATTATTAGGTACTGACAGTGGCCTTATGCTGTTGCATTCTACTTGTATGGATTAGCTTGGCCCTACTCTGCATCACCCATCCTTATTGTGTGTCTTCGTCCCCTATCTTTGTTCCTTTCCCCTGTGTTTGGGTGAAGTTGGTTTTGCAATCTTTCTGCTCCTGTGTTTGGGAACAAGCAGACAGTGTTCTCACTTCCCTTTCCTTTACCCAGTCTGTTGGCTGGCGAATAACCTTCCTCTCCCTGTTGAGGTGTCAGACCAGAGCGGAACTACTGCAGGTGCTGGAAAAGGTTTTCAAGTCTCAAGACAGAAGTGGGTGAAGGAGAAGGTTATGTCTGGGGGAGGATCCCATTTTACAAGAAAGCGTGAGAGACTTTATTGTCTGTGGCCCTAGACTGTATTTCGGCCTCTGCTGTGCAGTGAGTGAGGGGAGGTCATCCTCTGTCCCCATCTTATGCACTGTGATGGTGGTGGTGGCATAACCTGATATAGTTATGAAAAATTGGAGCATTAACTTCCATCACTACAGTGTGACCATGTTTAAGAGTTACTCTGTCTATTAAAGCAATTAGGCCTGATTTGCATAAGTGGGAGATCATTGAGAAATAACTGTGCTTGCAGATTACACACGCACGGTCTGATTAACTGTTGTTCTCACTTGTACATTCCTGATCACATCTCCTGGATGCACAACACAAGGTCATGCTTCCCTCTCTGCTGGTCATGCAAAAAAGGGAAAAGAAGAGAGAAGAAGAGGAGGGAGACTTCTTGGATTAGCTACAGTGTGGCACATTTTTCTAGACCTGAGGGACTGCTTATCTTTCAAAGCAGTATGGTGACTGAGAGGCATGGGAAGATAAAAAGGAGAAAACAGGGAGAGCCAGAGGTCTCATTTCATTATAAAAACTCTGTTTCAAAGTAGACGTGGTTTGAACCAGGGCACAACTGCGTGTACACAGGCAGAATCCTGATGCTACTAATGGCTTGCAAAACTTCCCCATTTTT
>NW_010296191.1:0-29799 GCF_000700745.2 Antrostomus carolinensis | reverse complement strand
CAGGAATGTGTTATTTTGTGTTATTCCTGTAAAAACATCATGCTTTATTGAAGATGGGTTGATAATTCAGACTTCAGGGATATATACTGCTAGTATCTGAAGTTGTGTGTTGATACATACAAAAGCTGGATGCTCAAGAACAAAAGAACATGTGAAAATGGAGGCAGAAGTGGGGGCAGGAGGAATAGGATTATGGTAATCTATTGCTTCTCCAAAAGTATCTTAGCTGAGTGTGTACCATGAAAGAGTGCATCAAAAAAGCCAAATAAAACTTATTTTTTCTTTTAGGAAATTACTAGATTTGGTTTTGTCACAACTATGTCAAAAATTATCTTGGTTTGACCAAATGCCAGAAAGCTCTTTATAATCTTTATAATGTTTAAGCCAGAAGGTACCGATGAGTGTGGTGCTATGTATTAAAAGGATTTTATTACCCTTCAGTCTCCATCTACCTTAATAATACCTAATTTCAATTCAGGACATTATTTCTGTTGTGCAATGTTCTTCCTAATCGGTTTAATTTGGTATTTATTTTTTAATTTCATTTTATGAAAATAATCTTTCATATCAATAAAATGTGGTTCAAACATCTAGTAATAATTTATTTTGGCTTGTGTGTTCACTAGCAACTTTGCTGTGTTAAGGCTACTCCCTGACGAATCACCCTGCTTTCTGTGGGCAACTGGGATTGCCAAAAATATTAACAATGGTGACTTCAGCTGGAGTTCGAATCCAGTTCTAGACACGTAATACAGGAACAGGCTTCTTGTACATGTTCTAGTCTTACTTTGGGTTGTTTTTGCAGAAGCTAATATTTAGCAATTATACATGCAGAAGAGAACTGAACCTTTTTTTTTCATTTCTGTGAAAGAAAGGTACATCCTACTGATGGGCTTTTTGATTGAAAAAGCTGTGGAAGAGTTGTAGCTACAAGGTAACTAGAAAAAGGGTAAACCTACTGATCTTATAAAATGTTATTAAAATGCTAATTAGAATACCTAGATGAGAGGGTGAATTGTGCATATGAAACTTAGCCTTTGGGAAAAATTGCTTTTGCAAATCTATGTTACTTATAATTGACATTTTTTAGGTTCCAGGAAACCTATTTCACGACATGATCTGAAAGCTGTAACCAATGATGTGACCAATGCCGGAAACAGAACTATAACTTTTATGATTGTAACTTCCCCAAAACTTGGAAGGCTGATCAGAGTAAATTCTGATAATACCACTCAGGAAATCCTCAGTTTTACACAGTCTATGGTAAGTATTTGCTTTATAATAACTAGTTCAAGGTCAGATTGTTACTTCAAAGGGCATCTCAGTTGGTGGTTCTTTGTCTGCTCCATTTATATTTGTTAAGTAACCCAGGCATATGTGACCCATCAGTGCAATCTCCCAGATTTGCTGTGTCATTAAGTATCTGGCATCTAGTAATGAACGCAACAGGAGCCTTTGTTCCCCTCTGCTGGATACTAGCAGGGTCTTGGCAATTTCCACTGTTTTGCTTGTAACAGTATGTTTCAAGAAGAGCTGCTCTGGTGCCATTAACCAGCAGTCCAAGGTTGGAAGCCTTTACTTTTTGGCAGAAGGAATAGCCTTTTGCACTGTGAAAGTCCAAGTATGAGATTCATTTCAGCTGTACATAGTCCTCATGGGTGTCCCAAGAGCACTTTTATTGACTTGATTGGCTGTGATATTAAGTGTTTAAAGAATTTTAACTGTGATACAGGGTCTTACACTTGAATGACCAAAATGTGGCAGCTCATGTAACTTGATGGAAAACATTCTTTTGCAACTGAAAAGAAATCACTTATGTCTGTTTGCAGAATTTGAATATAACTGTGTGCTCTGCATGCGGTAAGTTATTCTCAGAATAACTAAGTGGGGGAGATAAAAGGAGCTCCTGACTTTGCTGGAGGAAAAATTAGGAGATAATTTGGTCTTAATGTACATTTACAGATTTTAAAAGTGTTTATTTGAATTAGGGTATGAAGGAATGAGAAAATCTATTGGCCAGAAGTTGAAACTTGACCAATAAAACCTGAAAAAAAGGTTGACATTTTTGTTAGTTATCATCAAACTTTGAAACAACCTGACAAGGACTGTAGTGGAATGAATCTCCACTTGAATTTTGTAAATCAGGAACAAAACAGACACACACAGAATGTTTCTCTTAAAACTATATTCTAATTGTGTTATTGGTCTTGCTGCAATAGTCACTGAGTTTTGTCTTACGTTATGAAGGAGTTGAACTGTGTAATGACACTCTTCTATTCCTAAAATTTGTGATTTTTATGAGCATTAGATGAAACAGTTAAGCATGTCAGACAGAAAATCTTTCAGCTAAGGTTTTGAAGCTTTACTCTTTTTGCCTGGGGATATGATCTTCACATATGTTTATCAGACAGTGCCACGTCAGAACATGCCACTTACTCTCTATAGTTTTAGTTCTTACTAATGTATAGCTAACCTTCCTTTGAACTTTGTAAATCGTGTAAGGATTTGAGCTGTAATAGTGTGTATGCTTTTTTTCTGTATCAGAGGTATTTATATTGGCCATTTTCACTTCAAACAAGTAGAGCAAAGTGACTTATTGCAGGTAGAATTAAGGTATCCTAACCAGCTTGCTATTTATTTTGGTAGATAAAGATGTATAAGGGAGAGAAAAGAGATCCTAAATAAACTTTCACTGTCTAGCATGTTGTGGCCACATGAAGTTAAGTACCAGTGAGAAAATGACATTAATATTACAAACATTCTTTATTTGGTTTCTGTTTGGTAATAATAAGTTTGTATATCTGATTTGAATTGGAAATATTTTGCATTAGTTTGGTTCTTTGGTCATCATTGGCTTCATTCTGTATTGTGGAACTTGATATTTCACTTCTGAAAAGTACAATGCGACTAACTTGTAAAAGTAGGTAGCATTTTTGCTATGGTGCTGAACTCTTCCCTGTGCCCTGTGGTTTATTGCTTTGTTGCCAAAGGAAAAAAAGAAAAAAAAAGAATTGAAATCACTGTTGCATTCCAAGGAATTTTTTCATGGACAGTTGTTATTCAGCCAATATAAGAAAATTAATTGCACATTAAATGCTCTGGAATGACACAGTAGTTTTCAACATGATGATTGTGTTTTGTTCACTGCCAGTTCTTTCTATGGTGTCTTAGAACTATTTTCGTCTGGCAGCAAGCCACAATTTCTTCATTATATTTAAAGTAATTGCAAAGGTAAACACAGAAATCCTTACCAATTCCATTGTCTTCTTAGCCCAGGTATTAGCATGAGCTTGCAATTACAAAAAAAGATCACCATAGTGAGACTGATACTAAACACCGTTGAATTTAAAGGGTGCGTATTTTGCCTGTTCGTATAACAAACATTTTCCTTCTCCAACTTGAAGTTGTAGAGGCATGCTATGGAAAGTTATCCAGAACCAGTGTATCCTTTCATTATCCATTTTGTTTATTTTGACCTATAATAGCCATTAGGAATTAAATCACTAGAGGGAAATCATGAACCTGGAGATGTGCGTACAGGATTTTATCACATCAGTCTGATATTTTAGACAATAAGATAGGGTGGGTTTGAGGCTGCTGAGAAAACTGACCCTGAAAGCCCTGTTTCCCTAGTGGGGGCTGTTGCAGTAGCTTCAGGATTAGAGTACTCTGTAGTCACAGCTTAGATTCTCTAATGCTAAAGTGCTTCATCCGTGATAGCAGCAGATGTTTTTTTGTTCTCTTTTTTCACACCTTTTAAGCATATGTGGTGTGTGCTAATGAGTTCCTTCAGGGTGTTTGCAAGCTGTGTAGAATATGTTACAAACAGTAAATTTTGAAGCAGTACTGTCTCGAGCAGGGATCCCTTTGGTAATTATAAACTAGCACGTGCAAGCCAGGTCAATAGTTGCTTGGGAAGTTGCCAAGGATTTAATAGATAAAACTGTCTTCTCTCCAGGTCAGTGAATGAACTATCGAGCGGACTGGATGCTGATTCTACTGGATGAGATTTTATAATGTCCTGGTTTTGCTAGCATAGAGTTAAACTCTAACCTTGTGGTGAAACCACCACAGGTAACTGTTCCGGTCTTGTGGTTATTACATATACTGCTGTAGTTTCAGTGTATTGTGGTACTGAGCTTAAAGTTTGGGTGTAGTTCCAACTGATGAGAATCCTGGTCTTAAAATATTGCCTTTTACTTTGGGGCCTAAAGAGAGAAATAGTTGTATCTTGTATAAATACGTGTCCCTGAAGATAGACTGCAGTATTCGGCTTTGAAGCTTAAATCCTTATGGTGGGACCGACAGGATTTTCTTGAGTATGATGATCTGCAAGATCATCAAAAGCAAGTATAGGGCGAGCTGTGTTCCTTCCTATCTCTTAGGAATGCCCTTCTTGCTGTGATGTAGAAGTTTTCCACTAAGGAATCCCATGAGCTCCTTGATTATAAATGGACGTATATTTCAATAGTAATGCACCTCTTTCTGGTTTCCGTAGTCTCTTACCAAGTGTCATTTGCTATTCATGGTGAAACACCTCTTCAAAGTCCTTTTCAAGCCTTCAGTCTTTCATGTGCTTTTTCTGAGCAGTGAGTCTAGCCCTCCTGATAACCTTGTAAAGAGAGAACCCTAGACATATGATACTCGGTTTCACTAAAGATACAGTCCAGCTGAGTGCCGCATTACCATTGATAGTTTGAGGTAAGTTTCTCAGTGTTTTATATCTCTGTTCCTTACATAAGGCCTTTACTAAAGCATTCATGCCCAGTGGCATTTCACCTACCTTCAGCTGTGCTTGTCTGGCAGCAAGGAGTCCATTTTCAGAGAAAGAGAAATGCACGAAAATCTCAGTGTAGGCTACATATAGACTATGCATGGACTAAGGTACAAAAGCCTCTCTTGAACAATGTTCTTAAGAGCTTTTTTTTTCTCCTTACATTTCTGTGTTTAAAATACCTATGGCTTTTCTTTACCCTAAACAGGTGGATGAAGGTGTGATCATGTATGAGCACTTACATGCTGAGTCCGCTGTCTGGAGTGCAGAAGATTTCTTTACGTTTACTGTCTTCTCTCCACCATCTGCTCTGGACCTCCAGGTGTTCCATATTGTCATTTCATATGAAATTACTAGGCATGATCGGAACAGTTGTCTTCTGGCAAATACAGGTAAAGATGCTGTACTGTTTGGGCTCCAAATTGTTTTGGATCTATCAGGGTTCCAATGAACAAATGTGAAAATACAAGGGCTACTTTCTCTTCAGTAACAAATGACAAGAATATTTTTTGTCACAGAGTGTAGTGTAGGTAGTAGCTTGGAAAACTGCATCACTGCACCTTTAAACCTATGTTTGATCATTGCTACTGCTGTAGTGGATATTCTCCATTTTGCTGTAATGGTAGGTGAAAACACTGTCAGAAGCTTTGAGATATCAGTATTTCTTTAATCTTAATGTATGTGTCAATAGAAAATCTTGTGTCTTGTATGTGTCTGTGTTTTAAAAATAGTGGTAATATGTTTTTAGCCATGACAGATGTAAATCAAGGATACCATGGAGGAGAAACTTTTCTGAGCATCATCAGTGTTTGATATCTGATTTCTGAAACATTGCAACTATAAAATAGTCAATTTCTAAGATTCTGTTTTCCTTTCTACTAGGTGCCATAGTCCAGGAAGGAGGTAGAGTATTAATCAACAAAACAAATTTAGATGCTTCAAATCTATTGATTAAGCTACCTGAGGTACAGCGCTCCATGTATGAAGTCTGGTATCAAGTCCTATCTTTACCCCAACACGGCACGATTGTTGTTGGAGAAAGAAACGTTACCAAAGAAAAACCTAACTTCTCCCAGTACATACTGAACAGATTTGGAATTGTGTATGTACATGATAATTCTGAATCACTTAATGACAACTTCACTTTTGCTGTTTGGTTAAACCTAAAGAGCAAGTCTGCAACAAAGCCCCCTAGTGAAGTTTTAGAGGAGATGTTTAATATCACTGTTGTTCCAGTGAATGACCAAGCTCCAGAAATGAAGACCAAAAGATTGCACTTGAAAGTCCTGCAGGGCGATGTATCCGTGCTGAGGTCAGAGAATCTTAAAGTTGAAGACCTTGATAACATCCCAGATGAGCTCAAATACACCATTGTCAGCAACCCCAATAATGGTTATTTGGCAATGGAAAGTAATCTCAGTGTCCCTATAAAGGATTTCACACAAGCTGATGTTGACAGTGGAAAAGTTTGGTTTGTACAGGATGGAAGTTCATCTTCTGGGGTGTTTTATTTCAGCGTGACTGATGGTAAACATCGCCCTTTATACAAACTGTTCAGTCTTGAAGTCATACCAATTGCTCTTGTGCTGGTCAACCTTACCAACGTTGCACTTCTGCAGGGCCAGACGTCTGTCACTATTACTAACGTGCAGCTTTCAGCTGTCACAAATGGAAAGAGCACTGATATAATGTATGAAATAACTCAGCCGCTCAAGTACGGGCACCTGATGATTGGAAATGAGCAGGTTACTAAATTTGAGCAGGCAGATTTGTATTCAGGAAGGCTGTCTTACCACCTGACAAATCTCACTGCATCCAAAGAAGTGCTGGAGTTTATGCTCTTCACCGCAGAACGCAATCTAACAGGACAAGTGCTGAACATCACAGTGAAGCCTTTAGTACAAGTTGTACCTGACATGCAGATTTCAAATCAAGCAGCTTATAAATTCAGAAGCAGTGACCTGGATGCTTCTGAGCTAGCTAATTTGACAAATAGCAACCCTAGATTTGAAGTGATAGTGCCTCCATCTTACGGAAGGATTGTAAAGAAAAGCTTTGTGAACGATGCAGTCTTCGAAGACATTCAGACATTCACCCAGGCTGACATCGATAGTGGTGTTGTGCTTCTAGATATAGATACAAATATGACAGGCATTGATCTGTTAAATGACTCATTCACGTTTATGCTCAGGGCAGATGCTGTGCAGCCTGCTGTTGGCTGTTTTCAGTATTCCATTGTGCCATACAGTCCTCCACTTGTGAAGGGCTTTATAACTGAAGTGCCTTCCATAACCAGCCCTACCACTTTAAAGATTCACACTACCTCAAAGGATGAGACAGCAGCCTTCTCTCAGAATGAAGAACCTACAGTAGCACCACAGAAGACTGGATCAGCCATGTGGCCAGGGCCCGATCACTGGGGAGATCTGCATGAGGAAGGCGCATTGCTAAATCTTGCAGTGGGAACAAGTGGATCTGTGGGGACTAAGACCACAACCCAGGCTGATGCAAGAAGTCCAAGAGAGCAAGCAGGGGAAAGCAGCAACCCTTGGTACATCATTATCCCCCTCGTCCTGCTGTCTTTGCTGCTCATTGTTGCTGTTATTTCTGTGTGCATTTTGCTGATGTGTCAGAAGAAAGAGAAGACAAAACCGCTCGTCGTAAGTCAAACAGATTCAGTCCTCAGGAGTGCAGATGGATGTCCGGAACGCAGCTTGACTGTACCCAGTGTTACCGTGACTCCTCTCTTGAAGGGGCTTGAGAGAAGTACAGCCTCAACATTCATGGCAGCAAGACATGAACAACTGCTTCCTGTCGTCGTTTCTCCAACTGTAGAACCGTCTCTGCAAAACAGCTGTTTAAACCTTGATCCTGAAATGATCCAGTATTGTCGAAAAACAAACCCAACTTTGAAACACAATCAATACTGGGTGTAGTTATGGCTGGTTTTGGACATACTAATTAATGTAGTATGGAAAGGAGAGTACACATTGTTGACATATAATTTTTTCTTTAATACATGTATTTATTATAGATAAAATGATGCACTGCTTGTTAGATGAAATCCAAATACCTGTGAAATGATAATAATAAAAATATTAGTGATTACAATGGGTATAAAATAGGATTCCAGTTGGTACTTCAGCAAAATTGCCACTAATTTGGTGCAGAATTTGGCCCCATAGTTTTCCAGTACACCCTGTGTATGCAATATTTTTTCTTTCTCATGACAAGGATAAAATAGAATGTTCTGTCATGGTTTATGTATCTGTAATGTAGTTACTTTTTTTTAAGAATAATGTTTGCTATAAAGGTCTTGTATTCTTTCCTAAACCACCACTTCTATTTGAAGAACTTTCAACTTTTTATATAAGTAGTTACCAAGATGTTAATCTCAATAATGTCATTTTGGCTTGAAAGCTGTTCAGAGGCCAGAACTAAAGAAACAAAGCTGTGATTATTTTGACAGGTGTTCATCCAGGTCGCTGAACTGGAAATCTAGAATTCAACTCAGGAACAATAGTACAGCAATGACAGTATATAAGGATTGTGGTAAAATATTCTTACTGCAAGATTTTGTTTGTTCTTTTGTTTTTGTTTTTCCTCCTTTGGTACCGAACTCTAGCCTTTACTGTCTACAGACTTGTAAAATGCATCCATGACCTCTAATCCACATTGCAAAATCTGTGTATCTGTCAGTCAGCTGAATGATCTTTAGGCTTAGGTTGTGTCTGGAAGCACGTATCAAAATTTCCCGCTCCTGACAAAGGGCTGAATTCTGCCTTCAGTGAAGCAAGCACAACTCTCGAGTCTGGGTTTTCAAGCAGATGACAGTAGAATCAAGTCCTGTGCTGCATACTAGCTACTGACAGAAACAATCCTGTGAGCATGTACGTGTCCCATTTTGAAGTTTCACAATTTACCCTTCATCTCCCAGGACACTGAACACACGTGCTTTGTACACTGTATGACAAGTACTACCTACTATAATTTTGCTCTGGTAGTAAAATATGCAATAATTTGTTTGCAAAGGGAATATTTTTGTATTTTTGGAAATCTAAGCTCAATAGAGATGTGCGGTCTCCTGTTAAGGTCCACTCTTTCTTCCACTGAGGACAACAGCAAAATTCTTGTTGACTTCAGAGAAAGAACTAACTTCAAGGGAATGGTGCTGTGATTGTACCCAGTCTCTTACTAACCACTGAACATCTCATCTATTTTTGTATTTTTGTACCCTTACAGCTTTCAGTTAGCTTCTCTATAAAAACACTGTGCTCAGTGTCAGGATGCAGTGTCAGCACTGCACTCAGTTAACACTGGAATAGCATTTTTATTGGAGTGTAGGTACTGCAGTTTTCACTTTTATAGAACAGATATATGGGCCTCAACATCCTTGTTGCTACTCATTTCACACTGCTTTGTTTTAGATGATTTTTTATTGTTGATAGTTAGCTGTGTTTCTGTCACTTTAATGTTTCAATTAAGGGATGTTTTTCCCCCTGAGGAGAACCAGACTAAGGCTCTGCTTACTGCTGTGTTCTGGGAACTAAAGGAGCAGTGGATGCAGTCTTTATCCTGTTTACCACCTCTGCCATGGTCAGCCATGGTTGTGGTGCGTTTTGAAGCAATGCCTTTTTCAGAGTCCATGTCAGTGGAAAACATGCAAGCCACATCTTCAGCTGGTCAAGTTAGTGGAGCACTAGAGACTAAAGATATGAACCATGTGTATGCTCAGACTAAAATGTTTTTGAACCCTGATACACAGGGTTTTTTTTCTCTGTGATTACCATTTTTTCCTGATGCCAGGGACGGTGTGAGCAGGTTTGAATTCAAGGAGTGCGGTCAGTGTAAAAGGCTAGGATGTTCAGGTGTCCCAGGTGGACCGTGGCAGATCTGCATTGTAGACCTTTTCTGCTTTTCTAAAGAAAATCTTTTGGACTGTTTTTAGAAACTCTCAACCAGAGAGATGGTGCTGCCAGCCATCGCAGGGACACCCCAATATCCTTTGTGGTGGTGCAGCTGTCTGTCTCTTGCTGTTTCCTGAGACCTCTTCTAACACTAAGCATGACGGCATCTTCCCAGCTGTCAGCAAGGCATTTGCTACAGCCTGCCTCTGATGCCTTCTAGCTGGTAGCAGGAAACTGATCCCTTCACACCTCCTCCAAGGCCTCACTCCAAGGAGGAGTAAAGAATTATAGTCCAACACTTTTCTGACATTTAAAGAATCCTGTCTCACATTTCCCTACCACTGAGATCTTCCTGTCAACAGCAAAAGAGATGTCATACTCCAGTACCTATCAGGAGACCCAGCGATATGCCTCCAATTCAGTACCAAAATATTGCAGTGCTGAAAGTTGCTGGAATCTGGTGACAGGATCCACACTGTGGACCTGTGGCAGGCTGAACAGAAATATGAAAGTGAAATATGTGCTTAATAAGATTTTGCTAAACATATCATTGTGAAGACAGGTGTGCCTGAATTTGTGATGCTCAGGGTGCAGTGGAGGTGGAACACAGGGCTGCTGTAGTGCTGGTGATGGTAAAAAATGAGACCATGACATAATAGTGACTGAGTAAAAAAAATCTTAGAACTCCACAATTCAATGCCAATGATGGGCATTCTTGAGTTTCAGCATTTGCACACTCTGAGCAAGAAATCTTACATGAAAAATACAGAAAAGGTGGTAGAATTTTTGCTCTTTTTTTGGCTTCAGCATAATGGGCTGAACTCTTGTTCCCTGTTTTCAAAATGCTTTTGGCTGACAACAGATGTTCATTTCAAGTAGATCAGGCATTATGGAATTGTACCAAGAGCATTGGGCTCAGTTTTTAAAGCATTGAGATTTATTTGTTTGTTTGTTTTAAATAAAAAGAGGCCAAATGTCTAACTCATCAGTAAAGTATGCCAGTTTGCGCCCTCAGTTGGTGCTCCTGTGAGAACTGTGCCAAAATGCCTGCCATATTATGGAAGGTTTTGATGAGAACTTTATATGGATATAAGTCTATTGTATCAGTGATTACTGAGTTTCGTAAAAAATGCGGAGGTAATATTGTAACTGATAACTACATATGGATTTGGCTTTAATATCCTACCCTGAATCCTCAGTTAAAAAAATAAAAATCTGATTGCATTAATTGAGGCTTTTACTGTGGGCAATACAGAGGACACAGAACAGTTGATCTTGTTCTTACATAGATATTTAATATATGTGAGAGGAGTCAAGTCTGGATGAGCTGAGGCCACTGGCTCAGCTAGAAGTCCAGCTTTGAGATGGTAAAAACTCACTGGGATGAATCTCATCCTGGGTTTCCTAAATAACAATCAATCTAGAAAATCCCCAAGAAAAACATTTTCTACTTATGGATTATTTTTGTGATTCTAGGAACATAGTTTATGGTCAGAATCTGGTTTGAATTTTTTTGTTGTTTTACTTAAACCTTGAAGTTGTATGTTTGATTTAGTGAAGATGAGGTTTATGAAGGATTCCCTTTCTTACCAAATGGAGTTCTAAACTGCAGCATGGAAGTGCCTTGAAAACATACATAAAATCAATAAACGGTTTTGTTTATAATCCACACACTTGTGTTTTTGTGCTTCCTTTAAAGACCTGTAAAGTACTGCGGTCAGTGCAGAAGCACAGCAGGATCCCATTGCCAGTAAGAGCGTTATTCCAGGTTTTCTGATGTTTATTTTTTAAATTGCACGTATGCCTAGATCACTGTTTTGCTGTGCCCAGCGCTGTGCTTTGAACATAATGCATATGTCTGGAAAAGGAGAGACATCTCATCATGCATCTACCTGGCCATGTTCAGCACTTGCATGAATGTAATGTTAAAATAAATTGATTTGAACTTGCTAGAACAGGACTGCACTGGGTTTCAGTAAGTTTTTCTGTTATTTAACTGCAAATGCTTAGAGGATTTTAAAATATGAAATTCTGAAATGTTAATACGTTAGTGCTGTTTTGTAATTAAAAAATCTTCGATTTTTTTTCATGTCTAAAGCTCATCAGATTATGTTTTATTCTTGATCAAAAATACATACTCACTGCAGCCTCACACCAAATGCATTGTTTAACGTGACTTTGATTTTTTGTTAATCAGAATTTAGTTAGTTTGTAGTTGTTCCTTTAACTTGAGGTAAGGAACTTTTTTCTTGAGACATCAGAAATGCTGGTGCCCTGGGGGAGCAGCTTCCCCTGTGCTGTCCTGAGCACACGGCGTCCCTGAGCACAGAAATTTATGTCAGCAGTGGCAGCCCTCAGTCTTGGGGTCATGTCCCAGCCCTCCTACAACTCAGAAAATGTTGCTTTAGGAACAAAAGAAAATATGACAGAAATGGTCATAAACCTTTTATATTTTTCCTTTTATTAAAATGTTAGTAAAGGCCAGCTACAACTTTTCGCTGCTGTAGCCTGTTAACTACCTGCAAGGCCAAATTCAGCAGTGAATCTACTTAAGTGTCCTGAGCTACAGGCCTATGTCCTGCTTGCACTGTATTTTTTGAGTCAGTCCTTGTGATGTTATGTTGAAGTACATTCTGTGAATATTTTTAAACAGGCTGAAAATAATTGTCCTGGCATATTCAGTGGAAACTCTATTAATTTATTTTTACTCATTTCAAGCTAAATAATTGCTGCCAGAGCTTGCATATCCCACATGCAGTCCCAGAACTAGATGTTCTTTCATTGCAACGGGTGAAATCCATAGTTTCACATCTGTTTGTAGGGAGAATATGTATGGTGAAATACTTGCTTTACGTGATCATTTCCTCATTTCCAGTCTTGCTGCTGGGTTATTTTTGTGGTAATGCTTTATACATCCTGATAACCAACACTTAGACATGAAGTTGTTCGCAGACTGGGGTTTTAGCTGTAATACCTTTGCATGGCATCACAGTGAGAGGGGCATCAGATCTCATCAATTTGTTGGGGAAAAATTAAGACTGAGCAGATCGAGCATTGGCACGGGATGGTACTGAGCATCAGAACTTCTTGCAAGAACACAGGCAATGGATCAGAATAAATACGTACAATTTATAGTGTGTGACTGATCACAGTGATTTGCACAGCTAATATACTGTAAAACTTCATCCTGCATAGCAACTTGTATGTATGGTGCTTGGTGGGGTGGCAAGACTTAGAAGCTCAGTTTACTTATTCTTCTGCTTCCCTGTGCAGCTGGCAGGAGATCTAGTAGAATTAAATCTCCTATGGTGTGAACATTTTGAATGTTGGCTTACAAAGGTGGCTGCCTGTCAAGAAGTCCAGTTATGAGGATTTGTCAGATCAGATCACTGAAATCCTTCCTTATATAACCATCACCCAGTCTGGCTGAGCCGAGGTGCCTAGGGTGTAACTCAGATGTCAAAGCCTGTTGGCATGAATATTACCTTAAAATAGAACTGCAGTGTTCCTAGTGTCTTGGTCAAAGTGCAAAAAGGAACAGGGTGAACCTGTCGGGGGTTTTGACTGGTTGTAATTGCAATTAATGGTTAATGGTAAATCTGGTTATCTGCAGACGTGGAAAGGTATTTTTAAATGAGGCAACAGAGGTCTTGATTTTGAGCACTGAGCTAACTAATGCAGATGAATATGGACCTGAGTTTAGCCCTTGAAAGAAATGGAAGTAACCTGGGGACTGAACTCATTTACACAAAGCTGCACAAAATACTGTTGAGGAGCAGCTCTAGGACTAAGATTAGAGCAGGTGTAGAAGTAATCAAAAGTGGGTTAAATCAGCTAGAAGAACAAACAACTGCCTGCTTCATAGCACCTCTCAGTCAATTTGTATTGTCCAGCCCAGGTCCTATATCCTACTAGGAATGCTGCAGTATAACCATGAGTGAGACAAGTTGCCCGTTTTCCTTCCCTAAATCACCTTGCTCCTGGTTGTATGACTTGGGTTCATTTAATCTTCCCTGTTGTGCTAATTTCTGGGATTCTGAGATGTCTCTTTGGTAGTCCTTGGTTCCGAGTATGTACGCCCTCAGAAGCCCAGTACTTGTGTGTGTGCTGCTCAAGAGCCAACGGGGTGTTAGCAGTTGGTCATCACTGATCTTTGCTGTGCCCTATTCTAATCCGAACCCACAAGTTCAGATTCACTGGGACCAGTACTGTTTGATATCTTCATCAATGACATAGTGGGATTGAGTGCACTCTCAGCAAGTTTGCTGATGACATGAAGCTGAGTAGTACAGTTGACTGAGGGATGGGATGCCATCCAGAGGGACCTAGACAAGCTTGAGAAGTGGGCCTATGTGAACTTCATGAGGTTCAACAAGGCTAAGTGCCATGTCCTACACCTGGGTTGGGACAATCCTCACTATCAGCACAGGCTGTGGGATGAAGGCATTGAGAGCAGCCCTGCAGAGAAGGACTTGGGGTGCTGGTGGATGAAAAACTGGACCTGAGCTGGCAATGTGCACTCGCAGCCCAGAAGGCCAATAACTGTATCCTGGGCTGCATCAAGAGCAACGTGGCCAGCAGGTCAAGGGAGGTGTTTCTCCCCCTCTACTTGGCTCTCGTAAGGCCCCCCCTGGAGTGCTGTGTCCAGTTCTGGAGCCCCCAACACAAGAAAGGCATAGACCTGTTGGAGGAGAGCCACAAAAATCATCAAGGGCTGGAGCACCCCTCCTATGAAGAAAGGGTGAGGGAGTTGAGGTTGCTCAGCCTGGAGAAGAGAAGGCCCTGGAGAGGCCTTATTGCAGCCTTTCAGTACTTGAAGGGGGCCTATAAGAAAGATGGGGACAAACTTTTTAGCAGGGTCTATAGCAATAGGATAGGGGGTAATGATTTTAAACTAAAAGAGGGTAGATACAGACTAGATAGAAGGAAGACATGTTTTACAATGAGGATGGTGAGTCACAGGTTGCCCAGAGAAGTGGTAGAAGCCCCAGACCTGGAAATATGCAAGGTCAGGCTGGACGGGGCTCTGAGCAACCAGATCTAGTTGAAGATGTCGCTGCTCACTCACTGCAGTGGGGTTGGACTAGATGACCTTGAAAGGTCCCTTCCAACCCAAACCATTCTATCATTCTAAGTTACACTTAAAGACACATTATATCAATTTCCGTTTCACTGTTTCCCCAGAAAGCCTGAAAGTTTTTTAAATGGTGGGTTCATGATGCCCCTCAGTGATGCCATAGCTTAGGAAGTAGCTGCTTGTTCCCCCAACACCCAGCTCAGCGGCAGCACATGCTGTGGCTGGCAGACCTTGGTCATTTGGCAGCCTATTTCGTGTCATACCAGGCTATTTCACAGATAGAGGTCAAGAGCCTTCACTCTACTTGGCCTTTGCACTGCTTCAGCCATCAGGGAGAGGTCCACTCTTGCATCTTGATGAGGGCAGCTGCAGAGGAAAATGTTGCTCTTAGGGGCTGTTGGGTAGCAGAGCTCTGCTCTGGTTTCACCAGTTCCCCACTTCCACCCTGCTGGGAAATTCTCAGGCTGGCAGCTGTGAGCAGAGGGCAGTACTTTGCTAAGAAACCTAGACATACCCACATTCCGCTTTAGAGTTTTAACTTCCTTAAAAAAAAAACCAACCCAACACAACACAAATTTTCTTTCTTTTTTAAGAAACGCAAATTCAGAACAAGAATATCTAAGCACATACATAAATCAGAGCCTCTGCCAGGAGCAATTGTAATAGTTTAGTTGTGAACAGTGCATCACTTCCCAGGTGTTAGAGCTACCATCTACATAGGATGGATGTACATACCTGAACCCAGCTTTTCCCACTACCTCACCTACCAGTTTATGTTGTCAGTTGTGGATGTTGTAATTTTCTTCAAACAAGTCTGACTGCCTCAGAGATTCACTTGTCTCTGTTGTGGAACTGTTACACGGTCACGTCACCAATACATGTTTCTTTAGTTTACAGGAAAGTTTGATGAGTAGCTGTTCCGGTACATAGATTCTGGAATAGAAAGTTTCTAGTACTTCAGATGGTTGAAAGTCCTTGTAACTCCAAAACTCTTGACGTTGATAAGTGTATTTCAAGGAATAGGATGCCTACTATTGGCAACTTCTCCAACTTTTATTGTTTTGGAAAAAACCAAACCAATCCTGCTACATATGGGTGACTCTGTAGAAAAGTTTAAAATAAAGAGCAAAATACATTTTGCCCTATCTTCACACTCTTTTCTGATTATGTGAGACATGGACCTGTTTCTTTCTTAGATATTGATATCATAAATGAAAGAGAGCAAAATTGTGGGGCCAGTTGTTTGTGCAGCCAGTGCAGACTCCACTGAAACTATGAGAAGTCAAGTGAAGACAAGCAGCTGTAGCTGGAAATGTGCTTTGGATGCTGTATGGGAAATCATCCAACTGGTTACACTGATAGCATGTGCTTAAGAAATACCAGAGGTGGATCTAGCAAGTATCTCAAGAAGCTTTTTTGTTTTATTGTTTACAGTTTCCACGGAGGAACAGAAGTTGTTGTTTTCCTATTAGGAGATATTTATATTTACAAAGTACTCCACTGAGCTCAACTTTTCATCCACACAAGTGACTAATAACTTCCACACGAGCACGTGATTCAAAGAGAAGGAGATGCATGACTCAAAATCTCTGCAATCTGCCCTTGAAGATTCCCCAGGCACAGGAGATGGCACAGCCTCTCTTGCTTTTGGGGCAGACACACTTCTCCATTATCCTTCGAAAATAACACAAGTTTTGGAACCACAGAAAATTACACAGTGGATCTGTAGCCTGGTGGTTGACATCTCTGTGCCAATTTGCTCCCTCAAACCTAGCTCAGAGGGATCTCTCACAGGGGGTGTAATGGGAGGAAACACTGTTGGTACCAGGATATTGCTCAGCGTGTGAAATCTGGTGTTGACCATAGGCACTGATAAAAAGGAAGAAAATCTAGTGAGCTCTTTCACTCTGAAGTAAATCACAAGGACCTGGGTATCACCACACCTGTTTAGCTGATGACATACATCAGCATTCATGAAGCCTTCAATGCTTCCAGTAGCCAGGGTCCTGGCAGTGCCTGGTTTGACTAGGAGATGCCAAAATCAGCCTGTCCATTCTTTGGGCTTGCCTTGGTTTTACACTTTCCTCAGTGATGGAGTAGGAAGCCCAGAGCTGGCAGTTCAGGGTAGCGAATGATGTGGCTCTAGCCTACACCTTGGGTGGGTTAATAAACTAAACTACACATTTCCTTGTCACTGTGTTTGCAAACCCCACTTGCTCTGGGAAAGAATTGGTGGTTGCAGGCAGGGAGGGTGATTGGGGCATTCATATAATATCAGGGAAATCCAGGTTTAAACCCTCTTCCTTTCTGACTGAGAAAAATGTCTCCCTTAACTCCCAGGAGAGAGCCCAAAACTGTGACCCGTAGGTGCTCTTTGCAGAAGTAGCGAATGTGCAAGAAGACAGAGACTAAGCCATCATTTAAGATGCTCTCCACAGAACTAGAGTCAACACTATGGTAAGTCAGACAAGTGCTCTGCCCTTTCCGCTGCTGTGTGCAAAGAGCAAGGGACAGGTATACTCCCCCAAAGGGGAACCTTCTGGGCTTTCTGGAGAGAACAGCCAGGCTGGTTTAGACATCTCCTGAGTCACTGACTGAGGAGCACTGGGAGATGATTCAAAATGGGCACTGGCCCTGTCCTGCAGCCTACGACTGAGAGCCAACCTCCCTTTCATGATCCAGCCCTTGTTCCTTCCTCCTGGTTGTCTCAGGCAGCTCCAGGCACATTTCAGTAGCTACTATGAAAACTTTTTTCAGCTATCTAATGCTTCTTGTATTGTGTGGATGACTTTGTGTGTATAACTCACTAGCTTGCAATTTTTATTTTTGATTTTTTTATATAAAGCCACTGACTCCCAGCGTGGTGTTGTTTAAGCACTCAAATCTTCTAGGACAAAGGCATTGCATAAATTTTCTTCTCCAGAGAACTGTCCTTAGATGTTAATGACAAGGGGTTTTTCCCCATTGTTTTATGACTTTCTATTTTTTTGTTTTCTGTTTTCAGATAAACAGTCCCACAGAAATCATATCATGTCTTTCTCTGCAGTTTCAGGCAAGGCCATTTTTCTGACATTTTATTGTCATACAGCAGTTACCCAACAGACACATTTTCCTGTTGCTTTTGCAGCAATGCTTACTTTGTTTTCAAGTTTTGATGAGTTCTATCCACCTACATCTGCTCTGTCTTGACAAGTTGTTTCCCTGTTGCTGCTCCAGCTTCTACTGTTATTCTAAAGAACCCAGCTGGCAGCAGATGTGAATCTACCACAACAGAGTCTTTTTAGATGTGTACAACACAAAATCACACTCTTACAACCTATGCTGTTTTGGAACCTCTTTACAAGAAGGTATTTTTGCTTGTTAAAAATGGAGGAGATGGCCTTCAGAGAACACTGCCTGAACTTGCTGCAGAACTAACTTTTATTAAATGCTCCTTCTAAGAGTGTAGAAATAATAATATAAGCATGCGGAGTTCGACTTCAAAATCCTTTGCTATTTGCCATCAGGTTTCTGAGCTCAGGGCATTTCAAAACCTGGTTCTGTATTTATCTGAAAGTGATACAAACAGCTGTAAATGCCTAAGCTGCAAATAGGTTAAGGACAATATTGCTAAGCACAAAGAAAGGCCCCCTCATCAAGTATAAATGAGTACCATATTTAACAGGAAGCTAGTATAAAATTTTATCAGCTCAAATATTTTATGCAGTCTGCACAGCCATCTTTTATGTATGGTAAGGCTGGTGTCAGGTAATGACTATGCATTGAGACAAGATGGCGCAAAAGGTGTATTATTATAATACTGTCATTTCTTCACTGAGTTTTGTGGCATCTCATGGAGTTTCCTAGTGTCTTAGCTGTGCTGACACTCCTTACTGTTGTAAAATACCTAACTAAAACCACTGATGATTTGGCATTGAGCCTGAAACTTATAAGTGATTCTCCTTTCCTTGTCATCATTAACAAGGTGGTAATTTCTTTACAAGGAATCACTGGAAGATAAGGAGCAGCAAGATGAATGAAGTCTAGCTTCCCTTGGATTTGTGCTTTATAGGCCCTAGTCCTGCCCTTCCTCAGGTCACCTTCAGCTCCTTCTGATATGTCTTACACAGCAAAGCTTCAGTGTGTCCTGTGGCTGATTCAGAGCTACCTGTGTCCTAACAAACCAGACAAAATGTGCCTACACACTGGTCAGATGGCTGCTACCTCTTCACATAAAGATGCTGAGTTGGGCTTGTCTTTCATTTACCATGAGATACTAAATTTGGCTTCTTTCCTCTTTTTGGCTGCCAGTTTTCAATGGACTTGTAAGAACTTACAATCTTTGAGAACTTCACACCTCTTTCAAAGCTGACTCAAGTTGGCTGTTGCACTGAAATTGGAGTTGGGAGGTAGACAGGCAGATGGCATAGTTGCACAGGGGTTGTTCCCTTAGGAAACCAGGCTAGAAAGGAATAACAATTCAGAGTTCAAAGAATTTTTCAGAGTTGCATATATTGAAAGAGTGAAACGTGTAAAACAGCTACACGGAAGCAATCTGGTAAAATGATGTTTTGTAGATAACTGAAGAATGAGGAATTATGTTTTAAAACATGTTCTGTGATTGTCAAAGATAAATGCTATTACCACCCTGCTACAGTTTCTCCTTCTTCTCCTCTTCCTGGGGGTACTCTTAGTTATTGGGAGCTTTTTTTTTCTCCTTTTGACCCCCCCCCCCCGCCTTTTTTTTTTTTTTTTGCTGTGCTTCGGTTTTAATGGGAGACTGGGCTTCTGAAAAACCTCCAACCTCATTCACACACAGCCATATCTGGGGGAAGAGACTGTAAGTCAAAGTGGATTCTGCCTCCTCCTAGAAAGCACTGACACTGAACAGGAACTACAAATTACTACAGATGACAGTATAAAACCAGTTCAGCCTGATCCTAGTGCTTTAGATCAAAGAGGATAATCCCTGGCTCTAATGGTTTAAGGAAGACCTGTTACCTCGACACTACATTGATGGGAGCAAAAAGGAGCAGATATTTCAGTCCATGTTTGGAAAAGTAGTTGAAGTAGGAAAGCAACTGAAAACAGAGTGATTTGTCGAGAGGGTATATTTGAGGAAATAAAATCTCTCCCTCTTATGAGAAGGTTGATAAGGTGCAATTCTTTTGCTTTACAGAAGAGTGACCAAGATCTGGCTTGATGACGGCACATGGAAAGTTAATAGATAACAGGTAACATAGGTAACAAAAAAAGGCAGACTGAACTTTGATGTTGACTCTGAAGATATTTAGAAATAATAGGAAACATTTCTGAGTCCACAGCTTTACAGTTGCAAAAATATACTTGGGAACATCATTGTGCTTTTGGTTATTTGGAAGTCTTCAAATTAAGCTTGAAAGTCTTTCTTAAATATGTAGTGTAACTCAAAGACATTAATAAACTTAAACAGACTTCAAGACTGAAAATTTATGAACTCAAGGATTGAGTCAAGCCTTGTAAAGCAGAAATGCTCTGATGAAAGAATGAGGTAAAGAAGGAATGACAGCAGCCAAGCAAAAGAATCCTACCCCTCATCTCCTTGGGGAAGGAGAAATGAATGGCTGACCTGTCTTGATGCCCGAGCACATCCTCCTGGGCATGCCACACGGAGTCTCTGCTTCCTGGCTTCTACTTTCTCCCATCCCAACAATCTCCGGTCTCTAGCTCCAGGGGTGGCAGGTACTGCCTGCCTGAATACATGGACTTCTAAGGTGGTGGGATGATCATTAGGCTTTTTCTATCTCACACCTTGATCTGACAGGCAGGCTGGTGCCTAAAGTTCTCCTAAAATAGCAAAAGAGTATGCTCTTTTGTAATAGCATACTATAGTATCCTTTTCACCTCTTTGAATTAGGCTATTATATAAATATCCTGCTAGGCATTTTGCAGTCTAACTAAAAAGATACCTTAGATTTTAAGTTTTGGCCCCAGTGCACTCAGTCTGTGTCATTGTAGATTGTTTTTCTTAGTCTGGTGAGGCTTTGGTTTGGGATGGGAATTAAAGGGTGGGAAGGAAAAAGCAGAGCAGGAAGGGTTGCCTTATACTTCCTTAGGCTTTTGTTAACTAGTGCTTTTGGAAAAGTCGCGTAACCATCTGACTGCAGTCAGTTGCCTGTGCAAAGCCCAGCAAGGGTGGTCCTCACACAAGAGCACAGAAATTCTCCTACTGCACGACAAGGAGGCACTTTGAGTGCTTTCTCATTTCTAAACAGAATAAATTAATATTCCTTTTCAAAAGGAAATGACACTGGCATTTGTTCCTGAATGAACTTCTTATCTTACGTTAAAGAGTAAGGCAAGGAGATGTCTACAACACTGGAGGAAAATGTTATAGCTGTTTTGTCCTGCATTTTCACAGTACGTATGCAGCTCATGCTCCTGGAAAATGGAGAAAAGGACAATTTGTTTCTCCAGGTTCAAATTCCTAAAAGGCTTATAATAAGCAGCCATCTGGCTATTGTTTAGTGTCCTTGATGAAATAAGGGTGGTAGTCTGAACTGTGTATCCAGAGAATAGGTGTCCATATCGTTGGAAATTACCAGAGTAATGGGTAAAGAGGCCAGAATATCTGGGGAATATGCAGTCTAAGTAACCTTTGCATAATGAATGGACTTAATTTAATTTTTTAGACCATTAAACTGTGGAGGGTTTTTGCTAGATTTTTTTTTTTCTAGACAAAAGTGTTGTGAGACTCCCTAATGTCAAGTTTTCAGTATTGCTGTATTTCTACTATTAAGCCCCACATGGTGGATGCTGTATGCCTGTCCTGAGATGCTTAGTCTGGAAACAAATGCACTTGTCAAATTAAATGAGACGAAATACAAATAAAGACAAGCTGATTCTTTTTAAAAAGGCTCACTTATCCTTCAACACTGCTATTTTGAATTGTGGTAGTTAAAGTGTTAGGGTAAAAACAATGCAAAGTATTGCAACAGGGGAAATAACAGGGGAATTACACTGTTAGGTTGCAGCCTGAAAAGTAAAAAAAGATGAGCCTTACCCAGAATAAAAATATGCAGCATCTAAATGAGCATGATATGTCAGCAAAATAAGTTAAATAATGTTTGAGAAAATTCATTTATCTTCTAAGTCATAAATTAACAAGAAAAAATATTTTGAGCAAGAAACAGATTTGTAGTAGTTTTGCTACCTTTTCGCTGAGTGAAATTTGAATTACATTCAGTAATTCAGTAGTTTTATGATTTTTAGAGTCATTAGATGATAATAACATCCCAGCAGAAACCTGTTTGCAGTTCAGTTGGAAAGATAAGCAACTTCAAATGGGGTGGTTTTCAACACCCTGAAATACTCAGATTACACTGGTTATGACAAGAACTATATACTTTGATATACATATTCAAAGCAGAGTATTTATGTATTTGGGGGATTATAGCAGATGTAAGAACCTTAATTTTACAAGTAACTTGAAAATAATTTGAATGTGACCTTTAGCTTTCAAATGTGAAAGGCAGACTAGCTTTCCTCTCTCAGCTTCACAATGAATAACAAACGACACATACTTGTGGTTAGTTCTGCCTGAGATCTTTCCATCATGAAACCTACCCCTTTCATTACTGATGATCACTTGCTTTCCCAGGAAAATATAAGCTTCTGTTTCATTCATACTTGTTTCAGTTGAAGTTGATATACTAATGACTTTTTAAACAAAAGGGGAATTATGTATTATAGTATTAATTAAAAGAGCAGAAGTTTCAAGGGTTCAAGCTTAGCAGCAAGCAGGAATTTTATGGGAAGCAACTAAGATTTTTGTCCATTCACTCCTCATATCAGTTCAATATAAACCCAAATATTTTCACAATTTTAACCTTGTTGGCAAAATACATAGATCTGCAGTTCCTCTGTGATCACTTGCTCTGAAAAGGAGGAAATAGATAACAAGAAGTAGCTAAATATGGCAATCAAGATTTTAGAAATCTTCTAATCCTAACTGGCACTGATTTTGTCAATGTCTTTAGGTGAACTGCTGTAGTGGGGGGACCATTTGCACACATCTTCGGGATCTAAAAATGAATGTATCAAAAACAATGACTAAATATACAGCCATGCCTTGTCTTCTGTTTGCCACAAATTTTTTGGCTCTGAGCAATAATCTTCATTGAACTGAACTGACACAAAGATTTTTATATTTATTTTTTTAAAAGGATTTTGAAGTTCTTTATTTTGAATATAAAAATGGGGCCCCCAACATAAGAAGGACATCGACCTACTGGAGTGAGTCCAGAGGAGGCCACAAGGCTGATCTGAGGGCTGGAACACCTCTCCTGTGAGGACAGGCTGAGAGAGTTGGGGCTGTTCAGCTTGGAGAAGAGAAGTCTTTGGATAGATCTTATAGTGGCCTTCCAGTACCTGAAGGGGCTACAGGAAGGCTGGGGAGGGACTTTTTATAAGGGCACGTAGTGGTAGAATGAAAAGTAATGGCTTTAAACTGGAAGAGGGTAGATTTAGATTAGATATTAGGAAGAAATTCTTTCCTGTGAGGGTGGTCAGACACTGGAACAGGTTGCCCAGAGAAGCTGTGGCTGCTCCTCCCTGGAAGTGTTCAAGGGCAGGTTGGATGAGGTTTTGAGCAACCTGGTCCAGTGGAAGGTGTTCCTGCTCACGGCAGGAGAGTTGGAACTAGATGATCTTTAAGGTCCCTTCCAACCCAAACCATTCTATAATTCTATAAAGCAAGCAATGGAATTCAGCCATATTCCTGTCTTGGGAAAGTGGGCCACCATGGAAAGTTAATTGCTGCTAACAGGGGAACATGAGTGAAGACGAAAAGTGTTCCGAGAGCAAAGGCCCCTGCAAGGGTCTTAGCAGCAAGCCGGGGTGCAAAGGCAGATGTACAGGCTCAGCTGTCGATCCTTTGCAACTTGCTGTCTGACCGCCTCTCATGCAAACCACCCTGGCGTGCAGCAGGCAGGTGGTCTGGTGGCCTGCAGTGGCACTCACCCCCTCCTTTCCCACCACAGGGCGAAGAACCCACCCGCACCACCACAACTTATGAAGTCTCACACCTGCTCATGCTTTTTTCCATCCCTCTCCTTGCCTTGTTCCTTCTGCTCAAATTCTACATACAGCTCTGCCTTTCTCCTCCTTGGTTACTGCCACAGAGTCCTTGCCTACAGTAGTAACTCCGTTTAATTGAATTTAACTGGTTCATTCTTCCATATATCCAGCTACTGCTGCTTCTAGTAATCACTTTTTCAAAGTGTGGTGTAGTTTTTATGTAGTCTTATAGACAGTTCATTGTCCATATTTTTCAGTGTTAATAAAGAATTCTTGAGAAGTGGATTAATGGCTCAACATATTTCTTTTCAGTGTGTGTCTGTGGAAAATGCTGTTTCATTTTGTGCACTGACAAAAAAAAAAAAAAAAAAGCAGCAATTTGCCTGATTGTTATAGACTCTGTCAGGACAAAAAAGCAGTGGTATTAGTGTGGATAAAGCTTGTGTGACCTTGCCTGCGACATGGATAATGACTAACATTCAGGTTTTCTTAATGACTCCGTTATGTCAACATTTCCTGGTTGCAATAGTCATGGGTTTCTCTTTCATTGAAACATGACGAGTTGGGCAATGTGGCCTCTTGCTGGGTAGTCTGGAAAGTGGAGGCTACAAACTGCACTAAATTACAGTCGAATCCAGTGTTGCAGATTCCCTCTGTCCTCCACACCCATGGTGTTTTGTTTTCCCTTTTGTTCCATGGGTACCTCTCCTTTTCAATTTTATTTTTCCATGGTTTGATGTAGGGTTGAAGAATGGAAGGGAAACACAGGGGGAAAAAATGAGAGTGGAAAACATAATGTGAAGATCATTGCCCAAGTGCTTAAATAATAAGGCACTCTCAAAGTCCACAAAGAATCAAGCAGTCCTTTTCTATTACTCTTTTAAAAGTTATTTATTTCTATAGGACCCTTGCTCATTGAGGTGAATGACGCAGTGACTAAAGATGTCTGCCTACATGCTATTCACTTTTTTCTGAAACTTTCACCCTGTGGCTGCATTCTGATGTAAGGCAGGTTGTTAAAAAAGCGTTTGCTACAATTGTATCTGCAGAGCAAAATTTGAAATAAAGCAACCACGCAATCAATTTTTGTAAGAGTTTTGCATTTCATGTATGCAGTCTGCTCATAAAAACATCAACAGCAAAACTCCTATTGGCTTCTTTGGATTGAACTGCTGTTGACTGTATTTGTTCTCTCTTCCCATCCAGGAAAAATGAGTTTTAAATTTCATTCCAAAAGCACAAGAACTTGTCAGTGCTTATATTTTTTTCCAAAAGCAAGTTCCATTTTCCTGTGTTAGCTGTCCAGAAAGCCGTGCACTGGGGCTCTTAAGTCCCGCCCGTGCAGTTATCAGTTCTGGTGTTCCACTGGAAGGTACTGCTGGAGACAGAAGGTCTCACATCCTTTCCATCAACCTCAGAAGGAAGATGGAAAAGTTGGATTTAACTCAGTGTTAAGTCAGGAGACTAGCAGGCAGCATGGCATTACAGAGATGGGTTCTAACCTGCTGTGCTGTGCATCTGCTGGAGCAGATTTGGGGGCTATGCTACCACTTGTAGACACCAGCTATTGTAATAATAAAATCTGAAGATCACAATTACAGAAATCATTGCAGTAAGAGCTCAACTTGGTGATTACATCTATGCTGGTAAATTAAGCATAATAGATTTTTTTTTCTGGCACAGAGGCCAATCCCCTTAGGAGAACCAACAAACTGTTAACCTCACTTGCCTTCCCAAATATTATGGCCACAGCTGGAAATTACCATGCCTAGGAAATTTTGGGATTCTATTTGTTGTCTTGGACCAAAACTTTACTGGGGAAGATTCTAATGATCTAACAGCATCAAGTGCCACTGCCCAGGTACATCCCACAGCACTATTTGATTGAGTAGCACTGGTCGACCTAGCATGACCTGTATGCTCCATACTTCATCAGTGCAATGCTAACCCTCAGAACACAGCTTGCACTGCTTGAAGCAGGATCACTTCACACAACTTCTTGGGCAGTGTTTGAATTCTTAGACCCTATGATTAAGTAATTACATCAGCTCCAAAATCTCAAGCTTCTTTGAAAAGAAAGATTTTTCTCCTGTGCACTGGAAGACTCCAGTGGAGGAGACTACAACAGAGGAACAGCAGTGCCCTGTGGCTCACAGCTGTATATTCCACTGGTCTGGTATTGTCACGTCCCAGCAAACGATAGCCCCATCTTCTGTGGGGAGCAATGTTTAACAAAACACGTCCCAGCAAACGATAGCCCCAAATTCTCCACAGGGATTTCCTCATATAAAATCAAGCCAGGATTCTGTTCGTTGTCAGAAATAGAAAAGACTTTCACACCAGCAAAACACGAAGACAAAATGTTTAAACTGATAGAGGATGATAGGAGAATATATAATCCCAGTGGCTTCACAGTCTTACAGAGTTTACATCAATGAGTTGTGCTAGCCAACCTTTCAAAAATACTTGTGTTCCCTAAGACAGTTTGGCTTCCTGATTTCCTTCACACTGAATTTTTCTGCAAGACAAGAAGGGACTGGCTTTTGCACTTTTTATATTTGTGAAATAAGCCATTAATAGTCAGGTAAGCTCCAAAGGACTCTCAGTGTGAAGGAAACAGGAGAGAAACAAATGATCAGAGTGGTTTCCATGACCTCAGCATTGAGGAAGACGAGCAGTGACTTATGTCCTGTTGCTCATGAGAAGTACAAAGTCTAGGGAAACCTAGTTCTGTGAAACTACTTGGTTTTTTTGTTTTTGTTTTTGTTTTTTTTTTTTAAAAAAAAGAAGAAAGAAAAAAACAGCTGACTCACTGGAAATAAACAGGAATTTGAGATTATGACCACAGACATTCAGCATCTGACACAAAATGCTGAGTAAGTTTGAAAAGAATCCTTTTCCAGCAAACAGGAACTGTCTACTAATCTAATGGCTCAACTCTGATATATTTTTAAATGAAATGTCATAATTCTTGGAGCTAGTTGATCTCCTGACAAAAAAAAAAAAAAGGCCTGATCCTACCAGTTGCCTTACATCACAAGTGCTGCTGCGGCTGTCTACACTAAATTCAGCATCTCAGCAAGGTGTCCCTTAACCTGCCAGACTAATAAATTATCTTTCCAGGGTAATTTTGCTCAGGTAAAAGAGAAGAGATACGGTCAGCCCCCCCGAAGAAACAAGGAAAGGTTGATTCAGTAGCTGCATGCAACTGAACTGAATGACCAAGTACATCCGCTTGATGATCTAGCAGTTCATATATACATATATATGGTGATATAAATGAGGACCCACATTTAAAAATTAAGAACCAAAGACAGTTTTTCACTTCCTGAGAAATTCAGATTATTTTCCTTCAGCAGAAAGAGTATGATTTATATACATGTAGTTCCTGATTCTACACTGACCTATGCTGTGCTTAAATGGACACAGAATTTACAAAGCATGATTTAAATATTCAGAACCAGTATTGCAGATGATCACATCATTTTGGAGTGAGCAGAATCTTAGAAGAGATATCTGGGCAGCCTGGTACAGAGGTTTCAATGATTTGAAGTTATTTAATGGAGCTGGGTGAATTATTCATTATGAGTAATTCATTTGACCAATGTGGAAATTTCTCTGCATATAAATAATTAATAGGGTTTTTTTAAAAAGTAAAATTATTATTTAACCTGCCTTCACACTTAACAAGGCTTAGAATTTGGCCCTGCATACATTTGGTATGTCAAAAAGTGTGAAAAAAGATCTTTCATATTACACTGGTGCATAAATTTATTTATTTTCTTCCTTCTTCTCTTTGTTGTGATATTTTGAGGTAGTGTGAACAAAAAAACCCCACAAGTTCCAAACTGAAAAAAAGAAGTGAGAGAGCATGAAAGTTCCTCCAGATGTTAGGTCATTAACCCAACCTTGTGCTGGTTTAGGCATTAACAGCTAAAACACAGGGAAGGCATCAATTTCCTTGTGCAGTTGCCTATATTGAGCAATGTTTAACAAAAGCACAGTCACCCTTTCCTGCTTCTTTGCAGTTACAGTAGTATTGAATTAATTGGTAAATCACTTCCTTGATACCTTTTATAAAACAGGGGCTGCTTTTGGAGAAAATTGTTTAAATAGTTCTGTCTGAGATGGCACAAATTGATCCTGTTTGATCTTTTGATTTGCAGATCTTGCTAGTCTTTTCCAGAGCAGTTCATGAACATGCAGTTCATTTAGAGGGAATTTAAACCTGCTGACAATTGGCTTGCTTTTCTGTTGCTGTTTGTGAATCTCATAGAAATAGTCCACAGATCATAAATTTAAAACAGTAAACCAGGAAACAGCATTGGAAAAATGCTTTTAAATGACTTCTGTTATTTCATCTGCAGAATACAATGTCTGAATTACTTAAAATGAGGAAAAGAGTGTTTACTGTGACATATCCGTCACCAGTGAAGCTAAGGTGCTAATCCAGGAAGGCTGAAATATTCATACACTGAATGATACTGAGGGAAGTTATGCATCTTCCTTGACATTCAAGAAAATAACTAAACAATAGTGATTATCCTTCCAAAACTCCACTGTAAACCATATGCTGGATCGCTACATTAAAAAGTCAGATCATGATCTGTACATCAACAATAAAAGTATTTTCAGTTGTTTCTGGGTAGTCTCAAATCTTGCATGCGTATTTGTGCATCAGTGCTCTCCTGGGACCATTTTCATTACAGTCCAATAATCAAATTAATCCATTATCTACACTTAGCCTTCATCAAGACAAAGTGACATATCACTTTTCAAGCATTACACAAATTGACAAGAGTGTGTAATTTGAATGTACGTATTCCCCTGAAGTCACATTATTTCTAAGATTCACAAGGCCTTTCTTACTCTAGACCTTTTTCCTCCTCAGTAGACAGACTAATTAATAGAAAATTGTGTCATACATGGCACAGAAATAGCATGTTTTAAAAAATTGTCACTTGGGTCACAGTTTTAAGACATTTGAGTGTGTTGTTCCCCCTGATAGCATAAAAAATACTGCCATTTCTTCCATGCTAGCATTAATTTACTAAGAGGCCCTGTATATATGATTTACACACACCTATGAAGAGTGAGATAATTCCAGTAGCAATTTAAGAAAGTAGATATGTAGCAAGTACTAATGGAAAGGTCCATCTACCCTATTATCCTGTGTTGGTCAGTGACCAATATAAGATACCTACACAAAGTGTAAATCAAGAGAGGATGCATACATAATATTTGTTCATACACTCCTAATATCCATAAATTTGTGGATTTTTAGAATCAAAGAGTGATTTTTTTTTATTCAATAGCCCATGGTGGCTTTCTTTGCCATGATTTTGTTTAGTTGCTTCTCAAATGTATGTGATCTTTTTGCATACACGCGTTCCTATGGTGTGAGACTCAGTAACTTAAAAGTACTTTGCTCAGATATTGGAAAAAAGAACAGTCTAATCCCAGATCTTCATGGTATTCAGGAGTTTATCAATGTCTATAATATCTCTTCTGATTTGCCTCTTTCCAGTCCTAGTCTACATAGTTCTTCTATATTTTCAGCTCTATATTTGTCTGAATGAAAGTTGAATTCTGTGCCAACCTCAAAGCAGGTAGTCCTGGCCACAGTAAAACAATGGACACAGTAACTCACAAATCCATAAATTCAAACGGATTGACTCCTGGGGAGTCCCCGTATGAGAAAATATGTTTGCTGATAGAGATGCCATGCTGGCTAATACCACTTGCCTGACTTGCTCTGCAAAACAAGCCCTCCACCTGCAAAATGCAGCAGGGTGTGCAGAGACTGACGGCTCAACTGTATTAAAATTGGCAGAAAACATGTATTGCTGTCATTTTTCAACTGAGCTCGAATGCTAAGCTCAGTTTGAATGATACCACTGTTCAGCAAAGGACCACTGCCAGCAATAAACTCAGACTAAGACTGGTAACTGAAATATTTATTCACAAACACGAAGTCCTGGTTTTGCTGGGATAGAGTGAATTTT